>NC_056732.1:652272428-652350362 GCF_019279795.1 Protopterus annectens
TGTTTGTATGGATTTTAAATTCAGATGTAACAGTGAATTTTCTTTGAGAATAAGACTTTACTGGTGAAAAATGTTTCCTATAATCAAAAAAGTTTATTAAAGAAAAAAATGTTTTCAGCCATAAGTAGTCCATTCCAAACTCAACGCCCATTTTATTATTTTCTAGCAATAACATTAGTAGTTTGAAGTCATCTGTCCACAGAGAAGACTACTGCAAGAACATCAAAAGCTGCTTCCAATTTTTCCTTAGAAGGCTTCATTGAATTTGGGATTATTTGCCTTGCAGTTTATATACATGGGGACTTGCATAGAGAGTGGAGACACATACTGCAATAAAGTATGCAGTCATAATCCATGGTAACAACAGTTAAAGATATATACTACAAGTAAAGGAACACAGACAACTAGAACTTCTTTTTAAGCAAAAATACAAAACAGTTGCCAGTAATTAACTAAATGATTGTATTTATTATAGAATAAAAATGTCAGAGCACTGATCAACTGTTTTAATATTAAATACAGAGAATGGTCAACATTCTTCACATTTCAAATGGCATACTAGATCCAATTAGAACATTATATTGCTGTTATTAATAAATACTGTTACTTTTGATTAAAAATTATGATGTCTCACTTAGTTAAGGAAAATATTTAATGTCATGACATACTGGCTGCAACAAAGGGAATATTACAGTCGCTTGTATCCCAGTTGCTTGATGCAGTTGTCACAATGGTCAGATGAAATTGAACGCTAATCAAAGAACAAGGAAGTGGGGAAGGGAAATGAAGAGGAGGACTCCAGGATTTGGGAAGGTGATTTTAGGTTAATGGAGGGGATCAGATGACTAGGGTTAGAGAAGGGAGGGTGATTTGGGGCTTACCATGGTTAGAGTTAGGTGGGGGGATGTCAGGCTTAGGTAGTGATCAAAAGGTAGTGGAAGGTTAGGTTTTGGGAGTGGAGAAGGATTTTTGGTTGACGGAGTGATCTGGAAATTATGGTTAGGCAGGAGAGCTGGATTTTAGCTTAAGGGAGTAAGTGGAGGGACTTGGAGAGTTGCAGTTAGGGGTGAAAGGGGAAAATTAGCTTTATGGAATGATCTGGAGTTTAGGTTTAGGGAATGGGTGAAAGTTTTTAGGGTTAGAGTCAGGGTTCTGAGAGGGATAGTTAGCCTTTACTAACTTTATGAGAATCAAGTATGTGCGAGTTAGGTCACTTGCAAACATGAGCAATAAGGAAGTGTTGTGAGCTTATTACGGTGCCTGAGCCTGTGTGGTAGTCCCTGTAAAACACATAACTATGAGTTTGTAAGAACAAAGTTCATAGCATTTTTGATCCTAAAAAGGATGTCCAATATGACATCTGTCCTTTAGAAAAGCCAACCAAGAAGGATCAGAAACATTAAATGTGTGTCAACAAAACTATGGGATGCTTTCAGAGTCTGTGTATTTTCAGGCATAGATAGGCATAGATACTGAAATTATAACAAGCATAAATCAAAGATTCTCATCAGTTCATTTAATAAGAAAACACCAGATACACTGGTCTTTTCATAGAACACTTGATAGGGGATGACAATACATTAGAAATATCAAACGTTAACTGCAGAATAAATTGAATAAAAGCCCTAATGAAAAGCACTTGGGCTAACGGGGGGGGGGGGTATAGTACATCACTTGCAGAAGTTACATGTCATAAAAGTAAGTTAAACATAAAAAAATCATAGAGTATTTTCAATACACGAATTATGAGATAATGTTCCAAATAAAAATAGTTACCCAACCAGAGGAAAATGTAGGACCAAATTCATAAAATTTTGCCATATCATGCGCATGTACAAGGATGAGAAGAGTGGGTGTGATTCAGAAAAGAATGAACAGCAAGGAGGGTGTGATTCAGAAAACTTAATCGCACAGCATGGTGGATGTGATTCAGAAAACTTAACCACACAGCAGGGTTGGTGTGAATCAGAAAGCACTGGTATCAAACCCCTCTGTTTGGACCACCCCACCCATAACTGCTATGAGCAGATTCAGAAATTCTGTACTAGGGGCCACCATGCATCTCTGATCTACACTGGCAGCATCAACCTGTTCACTCTCAGATGATTGTGTACCTTGGCATGTGTAGGCATAAAGACTGTGTCCATTGAGTGTGTCACACTGCCTGTGTCCAACACACACACTGCATCCCCTAACTGTGTCTTCTCATCTTCACCATCAGCATCATATAATTATGACCCAGCACCAAAACTACAAATTACCTGATATCATGTTAAATCTCTGTTCATTCTTTGTGCAGATATTATAAGCTGTAACATGACTAATAGATAAAATATGTCCAGACAGTGATACTTGGACTATATACCTGGGGCATTTTCACTGAAAATTCTCTGGCGCTTATCTATCTCTGCCATCACAACCAACACAACACTGTGGAACTTTGAGGAGGTTTTACTGCTAAGTGAGGCCAAAAATTTGTTCACGTCCATAAGGAGTGGTTCAGTAGATTGCCCATCACCTGTTACCTTCTGATTGCAAGCCACTGCACTGTGGGTGGCAGCACAAATCATATCAGCTGCTTGTCAGTGAACCATGTCACAATTACATTTTTGGCCACCCACAGCATTGACATTGGTGATAACTTCATGTTGGGCATGGTCACGGAAGGGCCGGTCACAGAAGTGAAAACAAAGAGTCATCTACCATGGAGAAGGAAAATGTCTAGCAGCACCTCATTTTCTGCCTCTGTAAACAGCTGTGGTCTTACATGGGTTTTACAAATTCTAACAGACATATGATAATAGTATTCCAGCTGCTACACTTTAGTAGGTCCTGACACTAAAACATTTGTATCTACCAAACAAAGTTTGCGTAAATGTCAGGCATTATTGTGTCTTAAGCATGATCCACACTCTCCTCAAAAATACAAGCACATAACCGCAAGTTAACATAACAAGCACTATGATCAATGGCCTCAACCTTGGAAGGAATTCTTAAATTGTAATAATGTGTGCAAGGTATATAACATTGCACTGCTGAATGGAACACTTTAACATTACTGCAACGAGAAGCAATGTGACTGCTTTCTGCTATGGTGAGGACACTTGAAATATACCACTTCAAGGGACTTTAGCCAAAACATGTAGATACACTGAAAAACTGAATTGCACTTTCAAGGCCTTGCAGAAAATATTAAACAAAAAAGCCATCCTTGTAAAAAGAAGCAGGTGTAAAAAAAAGGAACATACCTTAGATAATTTTATGATGTAGCAACAAGTGATAGATGAAGGAAAAAGCAGTACTCAAACGAAGTTTGCCTTCTATAGAGCAATGATAATCTGTGGCTTTGGTTGCCCTTTTATTGTGCAGATTTCCCAATATTGGGCATGATAAGCATTCTCATTAAGATCCATCTCATTATTGTTTCTGAATGAGTCAATTTCTGTGATGAATAAATCTGATAAACATTGTGTTTAGTTTTACATAATGTCAAGCACACACCTGAACACCTATGATAAGCTCCACACACAGATGGGAAGCCTAGGTTACAGGGACTGGTAAATTATCATCCTCATATCTCTCAAGTGTACCTCATTATAAATAACATTTCTCAGTTTAAGTTTTAAAGAGCCATGCCCCTCACTTTTCCACATTGAAAGAGTATGTCATGCATTTGAGTATTAGCCATTTTATTAACTGATATCCATGGTAAATTATAATGCATAATATGAATTCATGAAAATGCATTCAGAATATGAATTCATTAATATATTCTTTAATAATTTCCACAAATTCATCACCAATGGTGCCTTAATTCAGTACAAAGATGATGCTACCATCATCTGTTCAGCTGACTCTATTTCTGAGCTCCAACTCAAAACTCAAACAGCCTTCTCTACCACTGAATCTTGGATGTTCAATAACCACCTAGTATCGAACCCAAATAAATCAAAGATTAAGCTTTTCACCCCTAAGAAATCAACCCTGTTGCACAAAAACGTGTTCAATATCTATTCCCAAAATAAAGCCAAATAGAAGTTATGAGCCACACAAGACTTCTAGGAGTAACTATAGATGAACAACTAAAATTTGATATTCACCTTCAACAAAACTTCCAACAAACTCATCAGAAACTTGGAATGCTCTACAGGTACAACCATATCCTTAGCCCCTCCACCAGACAAACTCTTGCCTCCACTTACCTTCTCCCAGCTTTAATATATAGTACCCCTCTACTTACCAACCTTCAAACCATCCTAAAAGCCAAGCTTGAAACATGCTATAATAAGCTTGCCAAAGTCAAATCTGCAACTAATTCCAAGAACTTCTCCCATCACTGTACTGCTCTTCCCTCCCTAAAATGGCTGGAACTTCCAAACTACCTCAGCTACTTACAACTTACTACTGCTCACAAAGTTATCTTTAAACCCTCTGATTGTCCTGCCTTTAGCTCTGTCTTCACCTGCTGCCTCCCAAACAGGTGACTTAGATCTGAGAACCAGCAACTACTTCAGGTCCACAAGCCAAACCAGCCTCCCAGTCATCTTTTCTTCTTTTATTCCATAGCAAAAAGCTGCAATGCTTTCCCATTAACTATCAGAACAATCCAAAATCCTGTCAACTTCATGATTGCTCTACACTCATAAATATCTTCCATCTGGAGCTGCTGTTGCACTCAACCTCCTTGAGAACCTTGTTCTCAAGATACATCTTTCTCCATACTGTGTGCCTAAAACTCTTCCATGCAATAAGTATTCTCTAAAAATTCTTTGTATTTTGTCACTATCTGTCCAAGTGCTGAATTGCTAACTATGATTCAAATTTGTAATCAAATTTCATATAATAATTGTGCAGTATCAATGCATATGGTAATCTGTCATTGCAATTTGTCTGACTAATGTGTTGATAGATAATTTCAGAACTGTAAACTAACTTATCTGACAACTGTATATTTCTAATGTATATGAATTTGCTTTTTATTGCAATGTGGAGCTTTTCTCCCTGGGCCTCCACTGAAAATGGGCTCTATATTGGCCCATTGGACTTCTCCAGTTAACAAACTGCAACCAATTAAATGAATGAATGAATAAACAAACAAATAAATAAATAAATACATTTTTATAAGACTAGGATGACACATGTTAATCATACTGTGAGCTTACTAGCTGAACTTGTCTTTAAGCTGTTAATGTTTCACATGTAGCCCATTTGTTCAACATTTTTATGAGAAGGATCGGGCTCCAAAGTGTACAGATGGAAGGTTGAGGCTATTGGTCATGTTATCTATAACCTTCTGATGATGGAGTTGCTTTGAGCATTTATTCTCAGCAGCAAACAGAAGGATACCAGGTTGCTATGTTTCACACCTTAAAACAACATTAAACTCATAACAATATAGTACCTATGTTTTATTATTTTGACATCCATTTCACAAATAAGATGCCTGTCAGTGTCCATCATTGCACAAAGGCTGAAACACATGAGAACTTTTTGCATACAAATACCCTGGCATTTTTTCCAGAGATCGTTAAAGGTGAGACTGTTATACTGGGAGAAATGAATATAGCTCTCCTTCTAGAGTAGTGTTGTGACATGTGACATGGAGTCCAAGATACATCTGGACATCCTCAACAAGCATTACAGACAACTGGAGTGTTAGACTACGTGACAGAAGAATACCAAAGAAGCTGAAAATTAAGGTGCACAAAACCGTGTATTGATTAGTACTTCTGTATGGTACAGAAACCTGAAAAATGAATGTCATGAAAGCAGAAAAGTAGACAAAGCTAGAGGTGATGGAGAAGAAGTGCCAGAGATCTGTGGTAGGATGCACACTGTGGGGCAGGCAAAGAAATGACAACATCAGTGTGCAGAAGCCCAAGTAAGTCCAATTGTAGATAAGGTCAAAGATAACAGGTTATGATGGTTTAGGCACAGCTGCAGGAAAGCAGAAGCCAATCTGCTAAAAAATATGTGGAACAGACAAGAAGAAAACAAGAAGAAATGAAGGCAATCCACAAAGTGATGGTGAAAGAGAATAGCTTGAAGAAGGTAAAACAACGGCACTGAATGAAAAGAGATGGCAGCAACAGATGCATCACCCCGACCCCACGTAAAAAATGGGAAAGTTGAGTTGCTGCTGCTGATGACAATTATGAACTGTATAGGTCCTATTATTAAAAACTTATTTTCTGTCACTGTATTATGAGGATGAACAAACAGTTCAAAATGCAATTTCATTGTTTTGTTGTTTTGCATGTTTCTTCTCCTACTCTCTTTTTTTTCCTATGCTTACTGTTTTACTCTTTTTTTTCTGTCTGTCCATTTGAGTTACTATTATGTGCAACAGCACCCTGATCTGGGTTGATCACATTATAATGACTTGATGTTTCCCCACAGCTGCCAGCAGCAGCACACCACCACCAGAGGCAAGCAACACATCTTTGACCCATCTTACCAGAGTCGCCACACACCTCTTGTTCTACCTGCTCTACATATATAAGGTAGCCCTGCAGAGGACCTGACAGAGCTTCTGGGGAATATACTGGACAGGAGGTTAGATACCTGCATAGACCATACAGCGACCATGCTCCAGGGACTCTGACTTGTACCCCTGTCCATCACTGACTCCAGTTTCTGAGGCATGACCCACTGGAGATGGCTTCCAGGAGATGCACAGGAGTTGACTTCAACTCCAAGCACTGTATCCTGTCACCAAACCAGGTGTGGCCTTTCCTTCTGTGTCTATAACCACCCCTATTAGTTAACCATCCATATCAGTCTTCCATCTGTTCTTCTAATATCTCCTCACAAATGTATTACTCCTTCATCATTGTGTTATCCCACACCCTGTCAGTCATGCCCATCTTCCTTTGTGACCTACCCTCCTCTTGTTATCCACCTTTTACTTCCCTACCTTCCTTCTCCAACATTCCTTTCTCAAAACTAAAGAGCATCTACCTCCCAAAGAAATAAAAACAGAAATAAAAATAAAAAATACTCCGAGCCATGCATCTCAGCTTTACAGACCTTTAATCAGTGTACACATTACTAGCTGCACTGGTTCATAAAAATTGTATTTGTCAGACAAATCAATGAGGAAGGGTATCAGTAAGTAAACAGTTAAAAATGTTGTTGTAATACACCAGTATTGTTCAGCTAAGAAAATGAAAGGGATTTTCTAATTCCACCTTAATTCTGCTTATTCCTTACTCGCTCACTTTGAGTTTTATCTGCTGCTTGCTTTCCTGTTTCATCTCTGTCCTATAGACCAAATGTCTGTAGTCGTCTACAACCACAGGGAAATAATAGTTCCTCTCCTGTGTCAAAAATGAAGAAAAATCATTTAAACAGGCTAAGGACTTGCCATTGGTCTTGCAAATGGGCTGTGCATGTATGCCTGTCACCAAGCTATACGGAAATATGTCCTCTGAAGGCATCTATGGCAAATGATGATATCAGTATCATCATGATGTATTTACTCTGTTCACAGTGCACTGGGTAGAGGGTTCTACTCAAGAAAAACAAATATAAGGTATCCAGACAACCACTCAGCAGGTACTTGTAACAACAGTTTATTGGGTTCTCAATAAAACCACACTCAAAACACGACAGTCCACAGATTAAGCGTTTTCGTCAGAATAACCAACTTCATCAGAATACACAGAATACAACTCAAAAGATTTAAATACCCTCCCAAAAAGCAAAAACCCTGACATCACATCCTACTATTAGATCACTTCCTGTCAACTAATGCACATATTTAAAGGAAATAATACCTGACTTAAATTGCCAAGACATATGAAAAAATATGCTCCCATATTACAAATAAATATAAAAATGTAAACACACATACATATCATCAATGAATATAAATGTATATAAATATATAACAAACAACTGTAAATAATATGATGCAGAAAAATGGGGTAATAAACCCATGAAATAACAATAAAAATGTTTTAAGTATTTTTTAAATATTTTTAAAATGTTTTTTAAATATAAAACAAAGCTCTTAGCTTCAACAAGGGCAAAATACTTATACGTTCATTAATGCCAGAATATGAGCCTGCATTCAACTTAATTTGCCATTTTAACTCTAATAATTCTAAATAATCATCCACTGGGCCACCCCTGGGTTCCAGGTCCACATGATCAATGGCAAAAAACCTAAAAAAAATGTGTCAGATATTTGTCCACAGACATGATTGAAAAGTGCATTGTTTTTAGTTTTGCATTTAATATCATAGCAGTGCTCATATACTCTCTGCTTAAAGGCCCTTTTTGTTTTGCCCACATAAAATACGTTGCATATCCTACACGTAGCAATATATACCACCCTTTTCAAAAAACAAAAAAGTTTTTTACTGGGGTAGATTTGTCGAAAATTCTTGATAAATATATATTCACCCTCCATTACATATGGACACTGCCCACACCTCCCACATTTAAGGCATCCACTAGTTTTGTTCTCTTTCTTCTGTCTTTCCAAGAGTGCTTTAAAGCTATAATCTTTTTTGTAGACAATCACTGGTTTATCCCCTACAATTTTAGAGACATCCTGGTACAGTAACATCACGTATGTCTGTCACATTGGTTAATAATCAGAAGACTTGACACTTCAAGATTTTAAAATTAACGACTATGTTGATAGAAAGATATTTCTTTAAAATAATTTTAAAATAGCAGGTAAACATTTTTAAAGCAATTAGAATCTAGGACTCCCTATTGAAATGTTGGCACTCAAAATGCCCTGTGCCAACAAGTTGAAAAAACTAGACAGACAACCAATGAAAAGAGCAAGTCTTGAAGATGACTTTTTTCCTTTAAACTTCTTTTTCACAGAGGACAAGCCCCCTACACCCCTGAACTTGTATATACCAGCTGCAAAATCACCAAAAGGGAATATTCTGGAAAATGGCCATCTTGGTGTTGATATATTTAAGTCCATTTTTTTGACCATTCATTTCCATGTTTTAGGTCTCACTCTAGTGGGTCCAGACATTTTAAAAGGTTATCAAGGTCTACAGTACGGAAATTCTTATTTTGATATTAAAATGTTGTATATGCAAATATAAAATGTCATTCAGTTACTGTACATTAAATGAAGACAGTGTAAGCACACATTGTTCACTGGTAATTAAAAACTTACTGTAGACTATTTTAAACCATTCAATTTAATTGTTATGCAGTTCTAAAATGCAGTATGATGGCATCAGTTAAACAGTAAGTCTGCATTAGTGTAGTTTTAATTGTAATGCTTATAAATGTGGAGCTTTTATATAACATTTTAATTTTGAAAAAAAAAACAGATCAACTGCAGCCATGTACTGCAATTGCTGTTTAAGGCTATAAAAAGTAAACATACTGTTTAGTATGATTTTATAACTTACAAAAGATACAATAGGAATGATGTTAAAGTGAAATGACCATAAATGAAAGATAAGTGAGATAAAGGCGTTTGTCAATCTGTTTAAAAAGGGTAAATATGATTTTCATAAACAAAACAACATCAACAGGCTCATTCCTACAACCTGTCCTTTGACACCCTGTTTAGCTGGATAAAGCTCATGCTGTAGTGATCATGACCTCAGCTGTTGCAAGATAATTTATTATGTAATATATGCACTCATTGCAGTTTTCTCAGTGGTTAATCTGAGGATTCCTGCAATGCACTTGATCCAGGAAAAGAAAAAGAAAGCAAAAGGCAATAGTAAATAGCAGCCAGAAAGAGAGACAAGCTAGAAAATCACATTATTGTAAGTAAGGTTCGTTTTCAAATGATCTGATTGTTGGAGAACCTGGGAGAATTTATTGATGATTGATCAGATGTTGTACCATATGGCTTGTTATTGAATTCCATTCTGGGAAGATTTTCAACAGGAAAACAGTATTACTTTGAAGCTTTGAGCTCAGCTGCTATTGACATGCCATGTCCGTAATAACATTTTCATTAACACTTCAACATTTTTTTTACAATTCAAGACAATAGACAGTGACATCTGATGTTCCTATCAAAGGGTATTGTAGGCATTCCGGGATTAATCATCTCACAAATCACTGGCTTCTACAGTATCATGTTAAACAAAAACATTGCCATACTTGGTCATAAACATCACTACCAGTTGTGATTTCCCCAATACCCATTACAAAAGTAAACAAAAACTTGATGTGGAAGATCGTACTCTCTTGCTATTAGCTGGACGTTTGGCCCACAACTGTATGCACAGACACATTGACATATCTATATTAGGTAACGTACAATGCTCTACTTCATAACTTGAGTTTTCTAGTAGCATGTTTACTTTTCAACTTTTATTAATATTCAATAGTCTCTGGGTAGTACAATATTTAACAGTAGTTCATAATATAATACCTCACTCAGCATATATTAATATATTTATCTTTGATAAATAGTAACTGAGAAGTCATTTATTTATAGAAAATGAACAGCAAGAATTACACTTAGTTCAGTAGATCTGGAATAGAATGATAGCTGATGTTTACTTGCACCATCAATCAACTTTAATTCTGAATGACAGCCTTCATAGGTTAGTACTAGGTTTAGTGCCCTTGCGAACCATTTTAAGCCGAGCCAATTATTCCTTGTGATACTCAAACCCTGTACCTTGTGTTTGTAAGGCAAACACCTTAACCATTAGGCCATCCTCCCAACCCCTTTGATGTACATTTACAAGTGCAGTGTACAAAGCTAAATGAAGTGTAATGATAAATAGCAGTTTATATGTCTCTACTGTAAGAAGGTCAAATGTTCAGCTGTATTGCAACGCAAAGCACACAACGGCCAGTCAATGTACAAACCTGGCTGTGTGCTATCTCAAGATTTCAACAGCTGATTGTTTTCTCATATTACAAAGAGTTCTCCATCCACTAATCTCCAGCTGCTATAGATCAAGATGAGTAGCAGTTCACTAAGATACTCACAATTATATCCTCATTCCATTTCCATTACAATGGTAGCAATAAGGTCATGAACAAGGCCATAACTTTGTAGGAAACGGACATACTGACTGACAAAATATAAGAATAAGGGGTTTCACATAATTTAGCATGTCAGATTAAAACGTCAGCAGAACTGCTTTCCCCCATATATGTGCTACATGCACGTCTTTGTTTTATTCAGTTTTCTGCATTTGGAATATGCTTACAGTTTACTTAGTTATCAAGGTACACTAAAGCTGTAGCACCGATAATACAATGACAGTAAATTAGAGAAAGCAACTACTGAGAAAAATCCCCAGAATTTTGCTGTGAGCAAAATAAAACATGTATTTTATTCTTTAAATAGTATAAAGCACAGTTTTTTTTAATCACTGATAAAAAACTGCCAAAGAAAAGAAATCTTCTGCTTGTTAGTAGTTGCACCTGGCTGCCTGCTACTCAAGTTTCTACAATGACACGTCAAAACATTAGAAGTGTTAATTTTCAGTACCTGTATTATTTGTTTGATTTTTGCATAATATTCTTACATTTTCAAGTATAACTACAAATAAACCCAAGTCTGTTAACATGTGACTATTTAATAGTACTATAAACTGATGAATATATCTGGCCATGCAAAGACCTACAATTTAGAGTGGATTTACTGTTAGCTGATTGTGTATGGTACAATTATTCTGTTATTCTGCAACTTTTGTTAGTCTTACAGTGTATCATACTGAGGCGGATGTATTGATATTACTTTCTTTACTGCTGACCTACTCAAACTCACTTCGTACATTAATACTCAACTTTTTGATCCAACTACAATTTCCTGCAGTGATGACTAATATCTCTCTCTCTCTCTCTCCCTCCCTCTCTCTCTCTCTAAATATATCTATATCTATATATATATATATATATATATATATATATATATATATATATATATATGTGTGTGTGTGTGTGTGTGTGTGTGTGTAAGTAAGGGCACCAAGTGAGGTATTCAGAATGCTATGTAAAACTGTTTTGCTGTGCTAAATAGCCCAGAGGAGGTAGAAGAATTTTGCTCAATGTTGATATGGTAAGCAAGAAGTCCAATACAGTGGCTGCATGCTGATGAAATGGCCATATAATAAAATATTATGGCCTTGACAATGTCAGCAATCAAGCTGCTAGAATGGCTGGACTTTTGTGGTCACCTGACCAAAGTGAAAGCCATTATGTGGTGGCATCACTGACTTTATGCATGTTCACACAGAACAACATATCTCATAGCTATACATGACCACTGAAAGCAGCGCAAACACCACCACAGCAAATTGTGAAGGCATTTAATTATGTAGGTTTGGAGGAAAGGCAGAAATTGTAAAGTCAGAAATGGAGAACACAGATAAGGCTGATATGAAAGAAAAATATTTGGTGGATTAGAAGAACATATCTTTTTTGGGATAGCTGCCCGCTTTCCATTTTTAAGAAAGGTACACAAGGAAACAGTAAGAAGGTATACAGGAGTAAGATGGAATAAGGGAAGGAGCAAGGTAGGCAAACATAAAACAGGGAGACTGACAGAGGAGGCACTGACATAGGAATGGGGAATGAATGTGGAGAGATGCAGACTTACAGGGGGCGGAAGTGGTCATGGGGTGGATTGGATCACAAACTGGGTATGAGAAATGACACAAAGAACAAGAATGCTATGATGAGAAATGGAGGAATAGAGGTTTACAATAACCAACCCAGATGGCAGCCCACCCCAGCTGTTAGTCACTTCCATGACTAATATCTTGGCAGGGTTGCCACCTCTGGTAGCCTGATATGAATCTAGCCAGCTGTTCAACTATCAGCCCCACAAGAAGATGTCCCATGGTGCCAATATATGCTTATAGCTGTTGCCTCACCACAGTCATCACCAGACACTGCACTTGATACAAGTAACAAGGGGATGCTTCCAGACCACTCTCAAAGGAAGAGCCTTCACCATGTCTCTTGAGACATGCTCACAAAAGTTACCAGGCAGCCTTCAAGGTCACCTTCCACACAGTGGTCTTCTTTGCATTGCAGACATCATCAGGCCTGGGGTTTGTTGGTAACCCAATAACAGGCACAGTTGTTAGTACAGCCATAGGTGTTCTCCACAGCTCACCATGTAGAAAGAGAAAAGGAAAAAGAGAGAAAGAAACAAGTACATTGGGTCGATACATATGAGTTTGACATTTCATTCAACTATTACAGGATAGACCACTATAAACTATACTTACCCTGCCACCTAGAAACCCTGTCACATTTCCTTAGACAGACTGCCTAAACCAATCCTGTCTCCAGATAGTAATCAGTACTTCATACCCCTGACAACAGAAAACAATTACAGCAACAAGTGGCAGTCAAAAAATTATAGTAACAAATCCAGCACAGAATGCTCACAGTAGCAAGTTAGATCCTTTTCCTTAACCTCTGATTCCCAGAGGTAGAACAGGCCAGGGTGCTGCCTCCACGGGTCACTGTACCTGTACGAGCAGTCTTTATCAAAGCAGATGATGTCACTGGCATCACTCACTGTACTGGCAAGCTAGTGTTGGTCTTCAGTATTCAGACTGTACCACCAAACTGACCCAACAGGTGCTCCCTTTACTCATTGTGGAAGAAAATTTTAGTTTTCTGTGTGCAACATGTAAAAAAACTGTTGAAATCAGCACCTGAAGAAAACATGTCCTCTCTGTAGATCAGAATGAGGAGAAAATGGTAGTCCTGTGGGCACACCAACATGTAATGAACACCATGTAATGTCCTTCACTGAGCAGCATGGTTTCGTGATGCAGAGTATCACTAGCATGGAGGGATGTCCCTTGGATCTTTGCAATGTCCATACGTGAGCATACTGTGTATATGAACTCCTAGCCTGGACATGGGCAGGGATGAGCATGGTAGCAATGACCATGGCTGATATTGCAGGATTCTATGGCAGTAATTCACAGATTATTATGCTACAACACCTCCTTTGCATAATTACAGTGGTATTAGTATGTTATAGTATGATAAAAAAATACAGCTGTCATGATGTGGAAGGCCACATTATGATGAACAAGTGAGGAATAGCAAACAGTGGATAAAATATTTTGCAGCCATATAGCCATACTGACAGCAAACTAAAAAACAGTAATGGACCTCATAACATCTGGGTGTATATAAGAGATAATAGCATCATCAGAAACAGATACTGAGTAGGGCATGGTGTGCTATAACACAGGTCAAGAAAATGCCAGATGACTGTTTTACTATATGGGCACACTCCAACAAGGAACAGGCGGAAATGGTGTGATATGGTAGTGCCCTACTATAGGGGACATCTGACTCTGACAAGCAGCACAACAAAAATACATACATTGAGACTGATCTGCCATGGGGGACTCACCTCGACAAGGAACACAGCGAAAGGGCATGCAAGGGCACTGCTACTGTGGGGGGCTGAATCTTTGCAGGAATAAGAAAACAGTGGCCTGACTGCGACTGTGCTGTTGTGGGGGTATGCAATACTATAACATCTGCATACACACTGTAAAACATGTTATGGGGAACATGAGTCCCCTGTACATATATTAGACCATGACCTCTGAAAATCGTGATACACTGCAGAGAGTGATGGTAGCAGCTTCATTGCTTCTGTCACCCTGGCACAGAGTGACAACACTGTAGCAAACAGCTATGTGCTCATCAAATGGCAGAAACAGAGACAGTGGTGTATGACACACACACACACACACACACACACACACACACGCACACATCTTCTTCTGTAACCTAGCAGGTATATCTTTTCATGGAACCATGAAACCATCGATGGTTAGAAAAGTTCATCACACTGCAGAACGAGGTGCAACTTCTGGTCTTTTGCTCATATGGCATGTGTTGACTTGAGAAGGCTAAAGCAGGCAAACCTTTTTGCAACCTGATATGGCAGATATTGGTGCAGCACATCAATGCTGTGGGTGGCCACAAATGGACAGTATGCATCAAGACCATCACCGAGTTACTAATAACATGATCCATTACTGATGAACAGTGCTCAACTTGTGCAAATGGGCTTTGCAATAGAACACATAGGTCTAGCTGTACTCCAACGTATGTGTGCAGCTGTATGCTATTTCCATAAATGACATGTACTGATTATGTGGCATGGTTATAGAGAACTGACAAATATGCTCTATTATTACCACCAGTATGTTATCTTTCTTCTTTCATAGATTCCATTTGTGGAGAGGCCAACCCGACAGATAGGCGCATGCCTGATGTCAGTGGGATACCTTTGGCTGATAGTAATGATACTACGCATATGGCACAGTCTAATGACATACTGTCAGCAGTGCTAACACTGGAGAATATGCATACATCATACACATTAGAAATTATGATGGAGGGTCAGCTCTGGACAAACTGCATGTAAGCTATACAGGACTCACTACCACATATGTTTTCTGTGAACCTCACTGCTTTTGGGGTGCATGGTCCTGCCACTGGAAAGAGTCATGTAGGGGGAAACAACACTATGGATCTAGGATATTTCCTTACCTGGATGTGCTATTGGTATCAATCACCAGATGTGCAAGGCAATGATCCTGACAGAGGTGGCAACTACGTATAATAACTTAGAGATTTTGAGTGTGCAGCATAGCCTGCATGAGCAGCTGCATCCACAGAAGTAATGTGGGATGTCATGTATGGCATGTGGAATGATATCTTTTACAGTGTCCTGTAGCACATGTGCATACCAAAGGCAGTGATGGCTTAGCTGGCATCCAATGGTACCTCCATGAGGATACTGGAAAATGACCATAGTGACCATGGATTGATGCAGATGTATAATACATGGTCTCCTGCCAGAATTATGCATTTAGCACATGCACTAATCTGAAGACTGCATCACTGTAACCCTTGCTCAGGTCCTTCATCCCTAGGCTTGGTCTGTCATGTGGTTGAATCCAAAGGTCTTCTGGCCACCATGGTAGAACCCCACTGGAAAACATACTCCTGCTCCAACAGTTCATCACAACAGCTATCTCTTGTTGACCTACTGAGATCAAAACCTAGCCAGGGCCATTTTTGTGGTCATGGACAGCAAAAATCTTATGTATCTCTAGATGAAGTACCATATCTGCTTCAGAAGTGCTACACTGTCAGTCAGGATGCATCTAGTCCTGAAACTGCAGTGTTGCAAAGTACACAACCAGAAGAGTGCCAAATCATGTATGCTCTATCCTAACAATGGAAAATGTGATTACTGACTCTCCCTGACCTCCTAACCATGTCCATTGCCACAACATCTGCCTGCCATGACCCCTATATCTCTGGTGATATTGCTGCTCCCTGTCAGTTCACCACATTCCACCTCTGCAGATGATCAGTAGTATTCCCTGCATTCCCGTGTGACCTGTGTGGGAAAGGTAATGTCAAATGCAGAACATGGACAGTAAGTGCATTGTACTTTATAGTCCAGGTGTGTTAATGAATATATCAGTTTTAATATTTTTTCTACATGTGACGCTTCATAACTGTGGACCAGACTCCACCACTTTGCCAGTGCCATTATGTAATGCACCCACCTCTGCATCATGAAGGGTCCTACTGCAACCATTTCCTCAGATGAGTCAGCACTGTGCAGCTCTGCCTGTGCTGCTATGACAGATCTTTCAGGTGGCACTATTATGCCCTATGTTGTAACTACTGTTGCACCAGTACCATCAGATTTTGTAGGTGGCACAGACAACAAATATCTTACTGCAAGTCTATGGTGAATACTGCAATGTACTACCTGTTGCACATAAACAGCAGAAGACAGCATTCTGTGACAATATGATGTTATAAGCTCTATACAACATGGCCTAGGGGTATAGATGTAGGTCATCAGACATGATTCCAAAGCGTATCTTGCATCATCTGCAATATGCCACAGTAGACACCATTACAAGTGACCTGCTGACTATGTTCTTGAGGTCAGCTATTCCAGGACTCTGTGGATGACAATCACCTATGGACTAGTTTACCATGTGGAAAGTCACTCTACACATACCATTATCATCCATTACCAAAAGTCCAAAAAATAGATGCAAGAAAAACATATATAGTGGTCGATGAAAAGATAACAAAAGTAGCATTGATTATTGAAATCATTACACCCAGTCAGTGACTACAGTGTCTTATGTACAAAGAGACTCAAAGTCATAAAATACCAGGATTTGCAGGCAGAAATAAGGGCATTGTGGATGAAAGATACCCAGACAGTTCCAGTAGTAGTAGGAGCAACAGGTCTTATAAAAAAGAATGTACAATTGTACTTAGATATGTTACCGATACATGTAACAATGTACAAATTGCAGAAGCAGTAAATACTGGGCACATTGTGCGTGCAGTGAAGAGCACTTCTGGCTAACATAAAAGACTGAAACAATACTAATTTCATGAACTTTAATTATACTGTGACTTAGGAATAGGGTCCATTCCTGTCATGGCAATAGAAACCCAAAAGACTTAGAGAAATTAAAAAAGCAAAAAACACATAACACTGATATAGACTCATAAGAACTGCCTAGACGGTGCACAGACACATAGTGCATGATACCCTGTGCATTGTACACCACCTGGCAGTGGTTGAAGTGGAAGCCCTGCTATATGATATACCAAACACCATGTGGAGGAAATGAGATCTTAATAGCAATGTGGGTGCAGTCCGAGGCCACTGCAACCTCAGGAAAATAGGCTGTGCTCATACCTCTCAACCTATTAGTCCAAGAAATCCGGACAAAGCCTACAATAATGTTAAGAAAAAGGACAAAAACAGGAACAGGTTTTAAATATTACTCTTATAAACTTAGAAATTTGATAGAATACCAAGGTTTCTGTTGCCATGCATTTTTTGAAGGTTATGAAGTCTGAATCTCAAAATTATGCCATTCATTAGTTACTTCAATCATCACTGACATGTCAGAAAAACACAAATTTTATGAGAAACAGACCAAAAATATGAGACAAAATCTGGACATTCTGTGAAACGTTGGACAGTTAAATGTATCAAGATAATCATGTATGTATGTATATATATATATATATATATATATATATATATATATATATATATATATATATATATATATATACATATATATGATTATGACGGCTGCTAATAAAGCAGTTACTAGGAAATGGAAATCAAAGTCTAAAGCAACTGAACTAGAAGTAGTGAATATAGTAGTAGAGGTAAAACAACTGGAAATGGGACCTTTTGAAAAAAGTAGAAACTGTGGGAACAATACATGCAGACGAGGAATGAGGTTTAAAGGAACTCATGATTTGAATGAGCTATGTAATGTTTGACTGACAGTGACTGGGATAGATCATAAGTGATGTATAATGTTTGTAACTAAAATTACCTCAGCATGGTTTGTTTTCATTTATATAAATGTATGATTGCCTATCTCATAAGGGATAATTTAATAAAGATGTTTCCTGCTTAATAAAAAAGATAAGCATATATATAGATGTATTTATATATATATATATATATATATATATATATATATATATATATATATATATATATATATATATTTCTATATCAATATCTATGTCTATATCTATCTATCCATTAATGGAGAGATATATATATGGTTACTGCTGACTCGGTCAACGCACATTTGTGCGACACAAATGACCTGCTGTAATATTTTTGCAAAGGACTGTGCAAATGCTAACTTGGGCAAGTTCTAGCTGGTCAGTAAAGGTAAGTGGTTGGGGATGAAGTCTATGTACAAGAGCATGTGCATACCTCTCAACCACTTAGCACAAAAAATCTGGACAAAGCCAAAAATAATGGGGGACAATGGCTCAAAAATAGGGACAAGTTTTAAATATTGTTCTTTTAAACTTAGAAAGTTGTTAAAATAAAAGGTTTTGTGTTACTGTGCATTTTCTGAAGTATATGAAGTTTGAAACTGAAATGTCATTATTTAGTGACTTCAGTCCTCAATGATTTTCCAGAAATCCACAAATTTTTGAGGAACAGGCTAAAAATATGAGGCTAAAATCTTGACATTCTGCGGAAATCTGTACAGTTGAGAGGTATAAGTATGTGTTTTAGGATTAGGGTAAGGGTTAAGTACAGGGATAGAATTAGGTGTGTTAGTGTGAGTGTTTTAGGGTTAGGGTAAGCAGATTTAGTGAGTGTGTGAATATGACTGTTAGGAGTTAGATGTAATGAGCCTGTGTGTGTATATGTGTGTGTTTATGTGCATGGTAAATGCCCAAACTATATAGTATTTACTTTATGGAAAGGATTTTTGTAAGGTAATCTGCACATTAGGTTTATAGGCAGGGACAGGGGCAAGGTTTGGGTTAGCACTTATTAATAAGGTGGACCAAGGAGACAGAAGTCATGGCAGTATACCCTAGAAGGCAATTGATAGCTGGACCCATAGTGATAAGTAGAAATTAACATGGATCAGTACATCACCTTCATTTCTATCTAGCATTATGGTCAGTACATCACCTTCATTTCTGTCTAGGAAAAGGTTAGTCTGAGTACATGCAGATTATGAAAGACAAACTGTGAAAATCAGAAGCTCTAAGCTCACTGATGGCTCTTTTGTGGTATTTAGTTATCTGAAAATCAGTTAAATGAATTGGTGAAAGTAAACCTTCAGCCATGGTCTGGGCCAAAGCAGAACTAAAACATTATACAAGAAATAATAAATTCCAAAAAACGCAAACAAAAAATCGTTGCCCCCTTATATGTAATTTAGATGAGTTTGTGTGTGCATGGGGGTTGTGTGTATGTTTATGTGTGTACTGTATGTGTAGCATAATTACGAGATTTTGAATTTCGCAGTTGTTTGTTTTCAAATTTGTGAGTTGTAGTTGGGTTTTTGGCTTTGTGGTTTCGAAATACTGAAGTTCGAGATTTCAGTATTTCGAAATTACAAAGTGGACCCATATATATATATATATATATATATATATATATATATATATATATATATATATATATATATATATATATATATATATATATATATATATATATATATATATATATATATATATATATATATATATATATATATATAGGAACTATTAGTCTTGTTACTGTTTCTGCTAATAGTTTAACAAGATACTGCTGTCCTGAATATATATATAGTTTAAGATGAAAATAAGAAGGAGGCAAGTTAACCAATAAAACAAATCCATTCCTTGCTTCTGGCAGAAATACAGCCAAATGGAGGGGTACACTGTACTCAAGGGAGTCATTCTTCTAATAAGGAATATTGACCAGCACTGTTCAAACATCTTCCCCAGGTTAATACTCCACAGAGTATTCTATTAGACACAAGGGTTATAGTGTGTTTGCATGCTGTTTCTGGCCCTTTAAACTGTAACTTACATACATGAAGCAATCCATTTATGTTGAATATTCTGCAATCACATTATGCTGCAGAATTACTGTGCTCAGCTTTGGGACAATGATTTATAGGACAGCACTTTCTTCTGAGAAGAAGGGTCTGCTGTGTTCATGACTGATTCCTTTTCAGGGCTAAAATGTATAAATATCATCTTTTTAAAGAAACGTATCACATATACCCAACATAACAGTTACCATCTGACTGTAATCAGGGGTTATAAAAACATCCATTGGTTAACTTATCATTTTATACATTAAATTCAGCACTTTCTTTACATTCTTTAACATTAGTTAAGTTTACCAGGAGAAAGACGGGGCAGAGAAGTAAATCTAAATTTATAAAATACTGTTTTTACTATTATTTTTAGCCAAAACCACTCCACCTTCAAGACCATGCTCTATTCCCATCTCTTTTCTCACTGGGAATGCTCATGCTGTCACCCCACCTGACTCCCTTTATATAATTTCTGCTCCCCTATCCTTTTTTTTCCCTTCTCATAACTCACCCTAGTGATTCCCTTCATTTCATTTCCACTCCCTCTCCCTTTTTCCTTTCTCATAACTCACCCTAGTGACTCCATTCATTTCAGTTCCACTCCCTCTCCCTTTTCTCCTTTCTCATAACTCACCCTGGTGACTCCCTTCATTTAATTTCCACTCCCTCTCCCTTTTTCCTTTATCATAACTCCCCCTAGTGACTCCCTTCATTTCATTTCCACTCCCTCTCCCTTTCCTCCTTTCTCATAACTCACCCTAGTGACTCCATTCATTTCATTTCCACTCCCGCTCCCTTTTCTCCTTTCTCATAACTCACCCTAGTGACTCCATTCATTTCATTTCCACTCCCGCTCCCTTTTCTCCTTTCTCATAACTCACCCTAGTGACTCCATTCATTTCATTTCCACTCCCGCTCCCTTTTCTCCTTTCTCATAACTCACCCTGGTGACTCCCTTCATTTAATTTCCACTCCCTCTCCCTTTTTCCTTTATCATAACTCCCCCTAGTGACTCCCTTCATTTCATTTCCACTCCCTCTCCCTTTCCTCCTTTCTCATAACTCACCCTAGTGACTCCATTCATTTCATTTCCACTCCCTCTCCCTTTTGTCCTTTCTCATAACTCACCCTAGTGACTCCATTCATTTCAGTTCCACTCCCGCTCCCTTTTCTCCTTTCTCATAACTCACCCTGGTGACTCCCTTCATTTAATTTCCACTCCCTCTCCCTTTTTCCTTTATCATAACTCCCCCTAGTGACTCCCTTCATTTCCACTCCCTCTCCCTTTTATCCTTTCTCATAACTCACCCTAGTGACTCCCTTCATTTAATTCCCACTCCCTCTCCCTTTCCTCCTTTCTCATAACTCACCCTAGTGACTCCCTTCATTTCATTTCCACTCCCTCTCCCTTTTCTCCTTTCTCATAACTCACCCTAGTGACTCCATTCATTTCATTTCCACTCCCGCTCCCTTTTTCCTTTATCATAACTCCCCCTAGTGACTCCCTTCATTTCATTTCCACTCCCTCTCCCTTTTTCCTTTATCATAACTCCCCCTAGTGACTCCCTTCATTTCCACTCCCTCTCCCTTTTCTCCTTTCTCATAACTCACCCTAGTGACTCCCTTCATTTCATTTCCATGACCTCTCCCTTTCATCCTTTCTCATAACTCCCCCTAGTGACTCCCTTCATTTCATTTCCACTCCCTCTCCCTTTCCTCTTTTCTCATAACTCACCCTAGTGACTCCCTTCATTTCATTTCCACTCCCTCTCCCTTTTCTCCTTTCTCATAACTCACCCTAGTGACTCCCTTCCTTTCATTTCATAGGTTCATAGGTTCATAGGTAGATACTAGGCTATCTGCCCTAGGGCATTTATAAGCCTAGCCAGGGTGTATTTGGCTTCTGCCTCCCTATTAGATTAGCCTACTGTGCCTCTGTAAAGTAGGTCACAGAAGGTACCCTTTTAAGATTAGTTTACTGTGCCTCTGTATAGCAGAGACACAGAAGAGATCCCAGGGGTGAAATTGCGATTTCCCATCCACGCGTCCAGATTTCGCTTGAAGAGGGTCAGCGAGGGGCTATGTCTAACATGAATTGGGATTCTATTCCAGAGTGAGGGAGCCTCTGGGAAATTAATATGTCCCACCAGCATGTCCTATTTATTTTTGTGCTGATGTTTAAGTCCCTGGAGCATGTAGCTCTAAGGGACTTGGATTTTTTGAGGTGGAGCATGTCCATTAATTCTGGGTTTGACATGGCTTTGTACGTCATGCATAGATCACCTCTGAGTAGGCGGTAAGCAACTGAGTAGAGCTGGAGTTTCTTTAGTCAAGCTGCATAGGACATCTGTTTGTAGCCCATGATCCTCTTGGTTAGGTACTTTTGGGGTCTCTCCATTTGCTCCAGGTGTTGGGTAAGGTACATCCCAAAAGGGGCATTGTATTCAATTATGGGCCTGATGAGTGATGAGTAGAGGAGCACAATGACCTCTCTTGATCTAGATGCGAACCCTTTCGTGATAAGGTGGGCTATATAGAAGGTCTTTCTAACCACTTTGGCAACGTGATTATCAAAGGAGAGATTACTATCTACATTGGTCCCCAAATCTCTAATTACTTCTTCTGTACTTAATGGATTACCACCTATGTGGTAATTTGTGGGCACCTTGTTTTTCCCAAAGGGGATGAGTATGCACTTTTTAGCATTTAGCTTGAGGCCGTGGCTCTGGCACCAAGCATCCGTCTCTGTGAGACCCTTTTGGAGGATGCTTGTGTCAGCTGGAGATTCGATTATGGCCCCCAGTTTGCAGTCATCTGCGAACATTGTCAGCCATAATCCCCCCGTGTTAGCCTGAACCTCAGAGAAGTATATACCGAACAAGAAAGGTCCCAGAACTGAGCCCTGTGGGATGCCACTTGTAACTGGTTTGGATTCCGACATGGCACCTGCAATTTTGACCATGTGGGTTCTATTTCTGAGCCAGTTTGCAACCCATCTTGTGATATAGGGGTTGATATTTAAGCTGGTAAGCTTATTTATGATGCCCGAGTGGGGTATTGCGTCGAAGGCTTTTGCGAGGTCCAGGTAGGCTGTGTGGACTACCTTGCCTTCATCTATGGCTTTGGTAACTGTTTTAAAGAAATCAACTAGTTTTAAGAGGCAAGATCTGCCCTTAACAAAGCCAAATTGGGTAGGGTCCAATGTCTGGAGGCTCCCAATGTCTTTGTTTATGAGTTCCATGATA
This sequence comes from Protopterus annectens, assembly GCF_019279795.1. NCBI lineage: Eukaryota > Metazoa > Chordata > Ceratodontiformes > Protopteridae > Protopterus > Protopterus annectens. Next base: position 652,296,052 of record NC_056732.1, read on the forward strand.
ATACGCTCCATAGCTTTACAGACCAGACTAGTCAGGCTTATGGGGCGATAGTTCCCAGGGTCCATTGTGGCACCACCTTTGTGGAGTGGGACCACTGTAGCTGTACGCCATTCTTTGGGTACGTATTCTGTAGTAAGGCTAAGTTTGAAAAGTGACTTAATGTGAGGGTTCAGTTCTTCTTGGAGCTTGTGTAAGACACAGCCTGGGAAACCGTCCGGTCCCATAGATGCTGTGTTTTTTGCTTTGGAGAGAGCAGCTTTCACCTGTGCATCTGTGATGTCAGGGAGGTTACATTCAGCTGGGATAGGCATTTGCTCCTTTGGGGGGGAAGGGGGGGGGTTTGCACTGAATCTGTCTGCCAGGATGTTGGCTATGTCTGTAGGTTCGGTATATTTTGTACCATTATGCAACAATTCAGAGCATATCTGGGAATTTCCACCCATATTCCTGACATAACTAAAGAAGGCCTTGTGATTATCTTTAGTGTCTAGGGCAATTTTTCTTTCGAAACTGGCCTTTGATGATTTTATGAGGGATCGAAGTTTCTTGCTAATACTGATTAGAGATGCCTTCCCTTTTTGGGATTTTGCTCTGTCATGTAGTAGCTTCCTCCTTCTGTTGTATAGCTTATTTATGGCCGGGGTCCACCAGACCGGTCTCCTGTTTTTGGAGGAGTGAGTCTTGGTTTTATTTGGGATAGCACGATCCATGCATTCCTGCAGGTGCTCATAGAATGCATTTGTAAAGGATTCTGTGGATTGGGCTGTATTATCCTCTGGCCCAGGGGCTTTGAAGGATTCCACCTCAGTCTTGAGAAGTGCAAAGTTGGCTTTTGAGAAATTCTTTACAGTGATTTCCTTGGCTGGGGGTGGGGACGGGATATGGATGTCCAGGGAAATTTGTTTATGGTCTGATCTTACCAATGAGGGGTTTACCTCTGGTGTGGAACATGGAGTCCCCATGTTGGTGATGACCAGGTCCAATATGTTGTTCCCTCTTGTGGGAGTGGTAACCAGTTGTTCCACCTCGTTGGAGTTTATAAATTCAAGGAACCGTTCGGCGAGGGTGTTTGGGCTTGAGTAGTTTTCCCAGTCAATGTTTGGGTAGTTGAAGTCACCCAATAACATAGTGTTCGGACCACTCCCTCTCCCTTTTTTCCCTTCTCATAACTCAACCTAGTGACTCCCTTCATTTCATTTCCACTCCCTCTCCCTTTTGTCCTTTCTCATAACTCACCCTAGTGACTCCCTTCATTTCATTTCCACTACCTCTCTCTTTTTCCTTTCTCATAACTCACCCTAGTGACTCCCTTCATTTCATTTCAACTCCCTCTCCCTTTTTCCTTTCTCATAACTCACCATAGTGACTCCCTTCATTTCATTTCCATGACCTCTCCCTTTAATCCTTTCTCATAACTCACCCTAGTGACTCCCTTCATTTCATTTCCACTCCCTCTCCCTTTCATCCTTTCTCATAACTCATCCTAGTGACTCCTTTCATTTCATTTCCACTCCCTCTCCCTTTCCTCCTTTATCATAACTCCCCCTAGTGACTCCCTTCATTTCCATGACCTCTCCCTTTAATCCTTTCTCATAACTCACCCTAGTGACTCCCTTCATTTCATTTCCACTCCCTCTCCCTTTCATCCTTTCTCATAACTCATCCTAGTGACTCCTTTCATTTCATTTCCACTCCCTCTCCCTTTCCTCTTTTCTCATAACTCACCCTAGTGACTCCGTTCATTTAATTTCCACTCCCTCTCCCTTTTTCCTTTCTCATAACTCACCCTAGTGACTCCCTTCATTTCATTTCCACTCCCTCTCCCTTTCCTCCTTTCTCATAACTCACCCTTGTGACTCCCTTAATTTCATTTCCACTCCCACTCCCTTTTTTCCTTTCTCATAACTCACCCTAGTGACTCCCTTCATTTCATTTCTACTCCCTCTTCTCTTTTTCCTTTCTCATAACTCACCCTAGTGACTCCCTTCATTTCATTTCTACTCCGTCTCCCTTTTCTCCTTTCTCATAACTCACCCTAGTGACTCCCTTCATTCATTTCTACTCCCGCTCCCTTTTTTCCATTCTCATATCTCAGCCTAGTGACTCCCTTCATTTCATTTCCAGTCCCACTCCCTTTTTTCCTTTCTTGTAACTCAGCCTAGTAACTCTTTTCATTTCATTTCTACTCCCGCTCCCTTTTTTCCTTTCTCATAACTCACCCTAGTGACTCCCTTCATTCATTTCTACTCCCGCTCCCTTTTTTCCATTCTCATAACTCAGCCTAGTGACTCCCCTCATTTCATTTCCATGACCTCTCTCTTTTTTCCTTTCTCATAACTCAGCCTAATGACCCCCTTCATTTCATTTCTACTCCCTCTCCCTTTTTTCCTTTCTCCTAACTCAGCCTATTCACCTTTCACTGTTCTACTTTCCTCCTCTAATTCTTTCTACCTCTCACCTCTTGAAAATTTGAGCGCATAAGTGCCTGCACTCTAAATTATACTTATGTACTCAACAATACATATGGGTTAATTTCATTCAATGCTTTGTTACAACACTTTGTTCAAATGTTATTATTCTGTCTTCTATATCACTGTGTTTTTAGTAGTTTTAAAAATTGTATTATACTTAACTTTGTTGATATTAATTTTGTAATAATTGTATATGGAGCTTTTCGACCCGGGCCTCCATTGAAAACGGGTTTATTTTGGCCCAATGGATTTTCCCGGTTAACAAACTGCACATAAATAAATAAATAAATAAATACAATTTTATTATTATATCTTTGCAGTGTTCCTTTTCTTTATTTGCTACAGAATGTATGTTTTTATCTCTTAACATATTTGTTAGTTTTAATAAATAAATCAATCAATAAAAGGCTGAATTCAGAAAGGTGTACATATCTTTCTGCATTCAGAGAGAGCCCTACCATGGTACTTTTGTATGAAGATGTACAACACTGTGGTGGGCTGTCTCCATGGTTACACTTGATACTAATGAGGCATTTTGGGGGGTTGGGACATATGCTTCTTAATCATATGCACTTCCCCTAAAGTGGCTGCAGTAAGGCATTTAAGCTACCAAGTGAAAATTAACATGAACACGCCTGGCCAGTAGTGTTAATGAACAAAGCCAAAAGGCCATGGTCTTCCATTACAGTAGAGGTAAGTGTCCAGGGTGTTAGGGGTTGGTATGAGTGTGTGCATGCGAGGAGCTAAATGCTTAAGAGTATGTTTAAGAATGTGTGCGTGTGTCTGTCTAGGTGATACCACTAGGGGATTAGAGAGGGGGTAGGTTGTGTGTGTGTGTGTGTGTGTGTGTGTGTGTGTGTGTGTGTGTGTGTGTGTGTGTGTGTGTGTGTGTGTGTGTGTGTGTGTGTGCATGTGTGTGTGTGAAATAAATATGTGAATGTGTTTATGGGAGGATGAGTTGAGGTGGCTGTCATACTTTCACTTACCTTTAGCCTAATGAAAAAAGCCTACAACACAGGGTCAGTGGGACCACTGCAGATAATTCTACACATATGGGGTGGGGAGACACTAGACATCAGGGAAAATTTTTCATGCCTTAATGGCACTTACAAATAATGGGGATGGGGAAGTATTGGATGCCAGCCAAAGCTTCTCATGCCTTAATGCCACTTAAAAATAATAGAGATTGGAAGAAACACTAAACACCAAGGGCAACTCTAAAGACATGAATCAGAGGTCAACACTAGACACTAGGCATACTTTATATAGCTTAATTAAAAACAAGTGGTGCAGGGAACAACTATTCACCATTGAATACTATAAGTTGTGTCACTCTCCACTGAGGATATCAGCTCTCTTCGCCATCACTAGGCACCAAGGATGAAATGTCAAAAAGCAGTAAGACTTAAAAAAAAGTCAGCAAAAAAGGGATTTAAACTTTAAATCCATGTCATACAAAACTTTAGAATTAACCCCCTGAGCTAACTGACAAGTTAATGTAGCATTTTTTTAAGTATAATGAGGTTCTGGGAAATTATTCAATGTCTGCTACACTTAATGACTCACGAGGGAGAAGGACAGGGAACATTAAGCATACTACTTAAACTTGCAACACAAGAAATCAAGACAAAGTCATGGACAGACTTTAGTTGTTCTTTCTATAAAATTAGAAAGTGGCTAGTATAACAGCTTTTACTGAAGGGTATGAAGTGTGAAACTCAAATACCTGGAATTAATGATTGCTTGTAATCATCCTGAATTTGCAAGGGCAGGAAAAACAAAATATCTAGGACATTCTTACAACACAAGGACATGTATTGGGTATCTGGTTTGTGTTTGTGTTTTGCGTGCGTGTGTGTGTGTGTGTGTGTGTGTGTGTGTGTGTGTGTGTGTGTGTGTGTGTGTGTGTGAGAGTGAATCAGGGGTGCCTTTGCTAACACAGCATGTCTCTCACCACTGCTAACTAACACAGGAAAGGGCTGATTAACACTTGTACCCATTAAAAGTAATTTAGAGGAATGCATATCAGCTGACAATGAGGTCTTTCCTTTCTGTGGCTAAGATGTCTTAGAATATGAAAAATATGGGTCTATATTAGAAGATCGAATGTTTACGTGATTGAACACCTAAACATTGATCTTCTGATATCGAAAGCAAAAAACGTTGAACAGCCAATTTAACGCAGGGAAAGATTTTCCTTGGCCATTTGCCGGATTTTGCTGTTTCCTATACTGTAGAGCGATCTCGGAGTTGGTATAATTAGTTAGGGGGGGGGGTGTGGGGGTGAAGCCCCCCCAGTTACTTTGGATGTAAAGTTTTGTTTTGTTTTTGTGGCCAAAGGACGTGTTTCCCTGGGACGTTCGCTGTTTTCAGATTCGATATTAGAAGATCGATGTTTAGGTGTTCGATCACAGTATCAAGTAAGCAGGGCCTTTTTACTGTGGCTCTTTATGCAAGTACTGGGTTATGTCTGACTCCCTGAGGATGTATTTTAGGTTTAGACTAGCCCTTCTTTGTGATAACAGTCTTCAACCTAGCATTTTGGACAGTTGGACTACCCTTGTTTCTCCTGCCAAACTTGTTGACTCGGGTCTCTTGAGGCAGTGTAGCAATTGCTTATGTACACCAGCAACCCTCTACTAATAACTCACTCTAGTGCAGAGTGTGAGATATGTATCTTCATCAAGAATCTTGAATCCATGTTCTCTCGTACTCAAAACAGTAACACTGAAGAGGATGTCAACCCATCCACCACTACTCATGCACATAGTACCACTACTCATACACATAGTAGGCATCCAATAAAAAAATCAGCATACATGGAAGTTCTCTCAAAAAATGTACCAAGACACCAGAGACATCCAAAACACAAGTCAGCTATAGCTAACACAGTTCCCACAGCACCCATGATACACAGTAACACCAGTGTCTCACCAACCAAGCCTGTAAGGCATAACACTCAAAAAATAAATGTTCTTGTCATTGGAGACTCAATAGTGAGACAACACAGATGTCCCAATCACCAGTTTGGACAAGGAGAAAATCACAGTTAGCTGACTGTCCATTACCAGGATTCATCAGATCATGCATGCACTCAGGTCTCTCAGCAACAAGTACCATTATGACTCTGTCATAGTTCATGTCAGAGTGAATGACCTGAGACCTACCTCACAGGACTATATGAACAGAGACATGATTGAGCTCTCTGAATCTGTGTCCTAGGCAGGTATGTCCCTAGCCTTGAGCAGCATACTACCCTCACCAACAATGATGCCACAGTATAAGCAAAAATGAATGATTGCAAAAATCGGCTTAGTTTTTGGTGTCATTCAAAGGGGATCCAGTTCCTATCAGCCTGTGAAGCCATGGTCGACAAACCTCACTGCTTTGCCTGAGATGGTTTGCACCTGGCACCTCTATGCTTTCCACTGCTTATAGGTTCACGGGTTCATAGGTAGGTACTAGGCTATCAGCCGAAGGGCCTAAGTAAGCCTAGCCAACAAGGTTAGCTGGCTTACGTCACCCAAGAAAGTTATTTTCCTGTGCCACTGTTGAGCAGAGCCACAGAAGTGATCCTTGGGGTGTATTTCCTATCTCCCATCCACTCATCAAGATTTTTCTTGAAGAGTGCTAATGAGGAACTTTGCTTGATATAGATGGGTAGCTTGTTCCAGAATATGGGAAGTCTCTGGGATAGAAATCTATCCCTCCAGGATGTCCTGTTTATTGTGGTGATAAGGCTTAGGTCCCTAGAGAGTGTAACTCAGAGGGATTGGGATTTCTTTAGATGTAGCATGTCCAATAGCTCTGAGTTTGACATAGCTTTACATGTTAGGCAGAGATCACCTCGGAGCAGGCAATATGCTATGGAGTAAAGCTGAAGTTTTTTGAGACAGTCAGTGTAGGGCATCTGTTTGAGGCCAGTAATCCTCTTTGTGAGGTACTTCTGTGGCCTTTCCAGCTGCTGCAGATGTCTTGTGAGGTGCATTGTACTCTATAATGGGTCTCATGAGTGTCGAGTAGATAGGAACAATGACCTCTTTTTTCCTGGATGAGAACCCTTTTGTGATGAGGTGTGCCATGTAGAAGGACTTCCTGACTACTGTGGCAATGTGATTATCAAAGGAGAGACTACTGTCCACCTGGGTCCCAAGGTCTCTTATCACACATTCAGTGTTAAGTAGACTGCTGCCTATGTGGTAGTTCATGGGTACAGAGTTTTTACCAAAGGGGATGACAATGCACTTTTTGGCATTGAGCTTGAGGCCATGGCTCTGACACCTGGCATCTGTCTTAGTGAGACCCTTCTGTAGGATGTCCACATCATTTGGGGACTCGACTATGGCTCCTAGCTTGCAGTCATCTGTGAACTTTATTAGCCAGAGGCCTTCTGTGTTAGCCTGTACTTCAGAGAAGTAGATACCAAACAAGGGTGGTCCCAGGACTGAACCCTGTGGTACTCCACTTGTCACTGATATGAAGTCAGATTTGGAGTCTGTAACTTTTACAGTGTGGGTTCTGTCAGTAAGCCAGTTGGCAACCCATTTTGTAATGTAGGGATTTATACCTAGTTTAGTGAGTTTAGCTATAATTCCAGAATGGGGGATGGTGTTGAAAGCCTTGGCGAGGTCATGATAGGCTATGTGAACCCCCCCTTACCCTTGTCTACGGCTTTGGTGACTGCCTCTAAGAAGTTGATCAGGTTCAGGAGGCAGGATCTGCCTTTCACAAACTCAAACTGTGTTAGGTCCAGAGTTTGGAGGTTACCAATGTCTTTGTTTATGAGTTCCATGGTGGTACGTTCCATGGCCTTGCAGACCAGGCTTGACAGGCTAATAGGGCGATAGTTCCTGGGATCAGTGGTGGCTCCCTCTTTGGGAGTGGGATATCTGTTGCTGTGCGCCATTCAGTGGGTATAAAGCCTGATGTGAGGCTATGATTGAACATGGTGCTTAGGTGGGGAGCCAGTTTGTTCTGAAGTTCGTGTAAAACGCAGCCTGGGATGTTGTCTGGTCCCATGGATGCTGTGTTTTTGGCTTTAGAGAGTGCAGCTTTTACCTGCATAGTAGTGATTACAGGGATTCTGCATTTTTCCTGTATAGATATGGGCCCTTTAGGGGGTGAGAGGGGGGGTAAAGTTAGCACTGAACCTATCTACCAGGATGTTGGCAATATCAGCTTGTTCTGTAATTTTCGTGCCATTGTGCTGTAACTCAGAGCAAATCTGGGTGCTGCCATTGAGGTTCTTGACATAGCTATAGAATGCTTTGTGGTTGTCCTTAGAATCAGTGGCAATTTTGTTTTTGTAGCTAGCTTTGGAGGATCTTATAAGGGATCTCAGCTTCTTACTGAGGCTGACCAGGGAGCTCTTCCACTCATGGGATTTTACTTTATTTTGCAACAGTTTCTTCCTATTGTTGTACAGTTTGTTTATGGTAGGGGACCACCAGATTGGCTTCCTTTTTTTGGAGGATAGCATCTTGGTTCTATTTGGTATAGCATGATCCATGCACTCGTAAAAGTGCTTATAGAGTGCATTTGTGTAGGATTCAGCAGTTGTAACTCTATTGTCCATCTGCATGGGTGTCATGAAGTTCACCATTTTTGTCTTAAGAAGCATGAAATTGGCTTTGGAGAATTTGTTTTTACCATGGTTTCCTTAAAGGGCAGTGGGGGCGGGATGTGAATATCTAGGGTGATTAGATTATTGTCAGATCAGACCAATGAGAAGTTGACTTCAGGTGTGTAACACTGGTCACTCATGTTGGTAATGACTAGGTCTAGGATATTGTTGCCCCTAGTGGGGGTGTGGATAAGTTGATCCAGGGCATTGGAATTTATGAATTCCAGAAAGTGTTGAGCGAAGGAGTTGGTACATGAGTAGTTTTGCCAGTTAATGGTGGGGTAGTTGAAATCTCCCATTATTAGGGTGTTTGGTTGAACCCTAATATTTTCCAGTATATCAAGAAAAGAGGGTGGGAATCCTGGGCCATGGTGGGGAATCTGTAGCAAGCTATAATGTGGATTGCAGTTTTGTCCAGTGTTCAGAGTTAGTTGCATTTGGATAACCTTGGATGCATTATGCTGAGCAACTAGCCTGGAGGCTTGGATATCCTTAATACACACCTCTGCCTTTGGTGTTCCAGTCCAGGTTACATGGCCAAAAAGTGTGGTATGAGTTATAGCCTGGTAGTGCAGCGGTGCTCTCTGGAGCCTTGAACCATGTCTCAGTCAATGCACAGATATCGATGTTCTCCATTTTAAGGAGTGCCTCGAGTGAGTGCTTTTTGAGATTTATACTTCTAGCATTGAGTAGCATTACCCTCAGGTTTTGCTTGCTTGTTCCTGTTACAGTGGTGAATTTGTCATTTGAATCTTGCCTAAAAAGGCACTATAGAGGCAGCAAGAGCCTTAGCCAGTATCCGGAATTCCAGGGGCGACAGGTGCAGGCCATCTCTGGCAAAGCATCGAGGTCTGTCGACCATGTCGTCCCAGGCAGACAGATACTGGATCCCCTTTGAATGACACCAGAAGCTTAGCCAATTGTTGAAGTCAAGCATTTTGTCCTTCTACTGTCATTCTGGGCGATGGCAAAATGCTACTCAGGGCTAGGGTCATACCTGCCTGGGCTACAAGATTGGAGAGATCTTCCATGTCTCTTTTCATGTAGTCCAGGGAGGTATGTCTCAGGTCATTCACACCAACATGGACAATGACAGAATCATATTTGTACTTGTTGTGGCGTGACCTGAGTGCATGGGTTATGTGGCGAATTCTGGCACTCTTGCATCCACATAGTGCCTTTTTTATGCAAGGTCTTGAAAACAAACTTACTAATGTGAAACTTGTCAATCATAACAAAATAAAGGTCATGCTGCTAAACGCTAGGAGCTTAATCCAAAAACTGTAAACCCTGGAAGCACTTTATCACTGGAAGATGTAGATGTTGGTGCAGTCACAGCAACCTGGTTCAAGGCCTCAGAAAGTACCCCAGCCTTGTAAGGCTACAATGCCTTCCACACCTTTAGACTTAAAAACAAACATGTTGGAACCAAAGGAGGCAGTGTTTCTATCTATATTAGAGATAAATTCACCTCCATCTAGTTAGAGTGGACAACTTCATGAAGTTATTCCAAGTTCAGGTTAATGAGGGTAAGACCCCCCCCCCCATTCAAGGCATAGCCAGTTATAGATCGCCCTCCATGTGTCATGATTCCCATGAAGCCTACTTGACCAAACTGGAGACAATCCAAATATTATCAAACACTTGGGTTATAGGGGATTTTGATTATCCCACCGTCAACTGGGAAATCTGCACTAGCCCTAACTTCCTAGTGCAAAAGTTCCTTGACTTTGTTGACTCAAATGCCCTGGAACAAATTACTCATACCCCAACAACAGGAAATAACATACTAGATCTGGTTCTCACTAACATGACAAACAGATGCACTGCCGCGACTGTCAGACACACTCATTAGTTAAATCTCACCACAAAACAGTCACCTTTGAGCTGACACTAACACCAGAACTTGCAAAGGGCAAAAATCAGACTAATAAATTTTGCTAAGGCAAACTATACCCTCCTAGGTGAAGGTATAAATACTTTTCAAGCCCCACTCCCAGCTGAAAGTGGTAACTAAACCAAAGTTTACACTAAAGCCCTGTGCAATCACTTGCATAATTGTATAGACTCAGCTGTACCTGAAAGAATCAAAGCCAGAGCCCCAAGTAAAAACAACCTGCCATGGTGGACATCAAGCATCAACAAACTTTACAATAAATGCAAAAAGTTGTTTTCCAAGAAAACAAAAGCGAGTCCGCAACAATGGAAAAACACCCTCCTCAGCCTAAACAGGCAAATAAGACAACTTCTCAAATCTCCTAACAGCTTCTTAGAGAAAAACTTGGTAAGCACAACCAAGGATAACCATAAGGACTTTTAGAGTGACCTATGTAGCCTAAAAGGTAACACCCAAGCATGTGCAGAACTGGTGACCAACGGTATCACACACACTGACCCCACAGAGATAGCAAACCTGCTAGCGGATAGGTCTGGCAACAAATTTACTCCTTTTTTTCCTCCAAACTTAACACAAACTTTCCTTCAAACTTTCACCCCACTCTACATATCTGAAGAGCAGGTCATCAAAGCCTTGTCTAAGGCAAAAAAACATCCTCTGTGGGACCAGATGGCATCCCATACTGTCTGTTAAACAGGCTAAAACATGAACTAATACCACCATTAAGTACCTTTTTTAACCATAGCCTAACCATAGACTTTGTTCCTGAGGAATGGAGAGCAGCAATAGTTATTCCCTGTCACAAATGTGGCCTAGCAACAGACCCGGGGAATCGCAGACCCGTAAGCTTGACCAGCCTCATCTGTAAAGCCATGCCAGACACACACTATCAAAGTGGGTGACTCCACATTAACCAACAGACCTGTCACCAGATGTTTTCCTCAGGGGTCAGTGTTTGGCCCCGTACTGTTTGGAATATACTTCTCAGAAGTTCAGGTCAAAACTAAGGGGCTGTGTCTGAACAAGTTTGTGGATGACTGCAAACTGTATGAAATTATTGAATCCCCAAATGATGTCAGTATACTTCAGGAGGGTCTTATGCAAACCAACGACTGGTATCCTAGTCTCAAACTGAATGCAAAGAAATGCATCATTTCCATTGTCAGCAACAGTGTCCCTTCACACTATCAAATCAAAAACAATACCCTAAATATCCACAAAGGGGTAAGGGATCTGGGATCACAAGTTGGCTGTGACCTTAACTTCGACCACCATGTGTCTACTGTAGTAAGGAAGGCTTTCTACATAGCACACTTTATTATTAAAGGTATCACCTTGAGAACAAAAGAGGTTATAACTCATCTATACTCTGCACTAATCTGGCCCATAATTGAGTATAATAGCCTGTTTGTCATGTACCATACAAAACACCGGCAGCAATTAGAGAGACCTCAGAAGTTTCTAACAAAGATGATCAAGGGACTCCAGCACGTGCCTTACACAGACTAAAGTCCATGTCGCTATACTCTGTATCGTTTAGACTTCTTAGGAGAGGATTATGCCTGGCTACCAGAGCAATCTCAGACCCAAACCTAATGAACTTGCTGCATATCCATAAAGCAAACAGGACTAGGGCTACCCATTTCAGGGACCTAAATTTGGCCATCAACGTAAATAGGAAATGCTGAAGGGGCAGATTTGTCTCCCAGAAACTCTTTGAAATAGGCTACCAATTGATGTGAAACAGAACACCTCTATGACACTGTTCAACAGGAACCTGGACGAGTGGATGGGGCACAGTAAATTCTTATCAGAGATAGTGCCCACAACCCTCCTGGACATGGGTAGTGATTACTAAATGTAATCTTGGGTACTGACTAGCATTTCTATGGTATTAAATTGGGATGAAACGGCTAGGCTTGAAATGACCTCGAGTACGAAGGCCTAGTAATCTCCTATGATCCTATATGATGGGTTACAATACTGTGTATGATCATTTCACAAATGCTGGACTGGATAAGCTAATCAAATGGAGCTGCTGAACAATTTTTCACTACAAGGGCCTTTAGTCTTGGTTGTTTGTTTCTCTTCAAACTGTGTTTGATGCACTGATCTTCATCAGACATAAAATAAACTTTTAAGATGCGGGTTAAATTATGTAATGTTTTGAACATTGTTGGTTAATTTTAGACAGTAGCACTTCAAAAATTGTGTAATATGCATCTATATATATATATATATATATATATATATATATATATATATATTTTTTTTTTTTTTTAATAATTTTATTATACAATTAAAGGGCTGCATCTTCCTTTCTTTTGTAGATTCCAGCAGTTAGGAGGGCCCTCATATCAAATAACTGCATTTTTATTTAACACTGTCTCTAGTGCTAATCAAAAATTATTTCTCAACCTGGAATACATTAGTTAGACTATTGATAAGGAAAATTCACAAAAATAAACAGACTCTCTACTTTTCCACCTCTCTAACTCTAATGCTGCCATTAGTGTATAGATAATCTTGACTCTAGCCCTAACACTGTTTAGTCCCATCCTAGCTTAATCGATAGTATTAGGCTAATAGGTATGGACGTTACTAAAATAAGTCTGAACCTTCACTCATATTACCTTACTAAGACTAATCTTTGCCCAAGTAGACATGATAATACTAAATCCAGCTACAGCTCTAACAGTGGCTCTATTTACACTTTAGGTTTGTCACTGTTAATTAGGTAAGGTTGTTAAGTATGCAGTTAAATTGAAGTTATACCTTTACACTGAATATTAAGTCTAATCTGACCACCAGTTCTAAGCAATCCCCACACCCACTCCTGACCTCAACCCACAACATAATCACTGGGATTGTTGCGGTTGTTGTTTTAGTCTGGGTTATACTTTAAACTGGGCATGCTGATATAGACTGTGTTTACTGTAGCTACAGTAACAGATATATGATGGTATTCATATATGTCTGCCGAAACTGAACGTGTGTGTGTGTGTGTGTGTGTGTGTGTGTGTGTGTGTGTGTGTGTGTGTGTGTGTGTGTGTGTGTGTGTGTGCATGCATGTATGAGTAGATAGAAAGGTAAATAAGGATCGCAAAAGGAAAACAAACTCTTCTTTTGCAAACAGTCAACTAAAAAAAAAAAATAAGACAAAAAACAACAGTAACTTCAGACACACTTTAAATATTAGTATTGCTAGGCTGAGGGTTTTTTGTAAAGTCATGTGTAGGATTGGGGTAAGGGACAGAGTTAGAGTTAGATGTAGAGTTAGGGTTTTTTATGAGTAAAGTGGCTGGCACGGTGGTACAAAGTATCACTGTTTCAAGACGGGAGGTATGTCCGTGACTGCTTTATATAAAATTTATCTGAGTTTTCCAGATTCACTAAACTTGGAAATAGTTATCAAACTTTTCTCCTCTCTTCTGCTGCAGAGGGCATAAGCCTTCCTCTCTGAAGAGAAAGGACCTTCTAATAAACTAGATCACTGTGTGGCTAGAGCTGATTTTTAATAAGAATCAGGCTGAGTCTGGTGTGAATTCTGTATTGTTCCTTCCAGCCTCAGCCCCAGCTAGGATCTTGACATAGTAAGACATCTTTTCTCTTTTACTATGTCCACTAAGGTGCTGTCTATACTAGTTCAAGGGAGCATTATAGGCTGATAGCCATTTTGCAGGACAATCTTCTATGAATACCTAAAAATCTTTGCCCTGTATAAAACATTGTTTACCACCAATTCTGTCATGAGAATGATGGTTTGTCTGCTCCAATGTGGATCTTAGGATCAAAGAATTACGAAAAACTCTAAAACCTTACAAGCAAATCCTGCTCTTGCACAAAGAGGTCTGGTAGATAAGGAGATGTAGTTCTGACTAAGTTTGTACTCTGGACTGATGAAGGGTCCTATCCTCTTTGTTGTAGTGTGGGGGACTGTCTGACTTTGCTTACCGTTAATGAGATGATGTAAGGTTAATACCTCTTTTGCCTGCCATGAGACTCCCTACACCTCCTACATAAAGGATTATGATTCAGTCTCTGATCATAACTAGGTTATACTCTGTCTGAGATATAGATGTCAAGAAATTCCCCTCAAGAATGAATCTCGAGAGGTGAATGTTGGCATCCATATTGAAAAGACATAACAACTTGGTTTATGATTGGAGACATCCTAATTCTTTGAAGTGCATTAAGCTTTACTTTACCTGCTCCCATGGAATACAAAACGCGGAGAAAAAAAGCATTCAACCACTGTGCTTTACAGCTTAGAAACTCTAACACACTCACTGCTACGACACAAAGACTGACCACTAAAGAAAAGCAGTGGGAAGCTGTTAAATGAGCCATTCTGAATTTTTTATTTAGAAAATATCTGACTAAAATGTTGAGTGGCCCCCTCCTTCCAAAAAAGTTTAATAAACCTGATGAAGTGTTATACAGCTTCCCGCCTGTCTTCTGTCATGGCAGTTGACCAATGTTAATGCTCAGAGTGAAGCAAAACCTTAACAGTGCTGAGGCATGCTTAATGAAGGCTTATTAAGCATATTCCTCATGCCAGAAAGCTGTTAACAAGACTGTCTTTTCCCCAGTTTTGGAGCATAATTTTAACACTCTTTTACAATTCAGTTAAATATGAACAAATTAAAGGTTATATATGATGTGTGCTATGCAATTTTCTCATTTTATTGGTATTAATAGGACAATCCAATCAATTTTCTAGCATTGTTGCTAATACCTCTTTCTTTCTTTCTTTTCTTCTGTTCCCTCAGTATGATGATATGTGTAGATAATTACTGCTGGGTTTTTTCCTTGCAGTACACCAGCAATATGAAGCTGGAATTGTGCTATGGCAGTCCTCCCATCCTGCCCATTGGTAACATCAGCTATTCAATCCCTTCAGCCATTGTGTAGTGTGTATTTATTTATTTATTTATCTATCTATTTATTTATTTATTGACATTTGATTACCACGGAAGCTCGACTGGGTAGGAACCCATTTTTGGCAGAGGCCCAGGGAGAAAAGCTTGAACGTATTACTAAACATTTTAAAAACAATACATTTTACAGTTTTTAAAATAACACAAACATAACTTCACTTTAATAATTGTACCAGATTAGATATGATATGAAAACATTGTTTAAGAATAAATACAAGTTATATTATAATGATTTTAGCCAGTTTATAGAGAAATTAAAGGTGAGTTAGTATAAAGCAAACAGAGAGAGTAAGGAGATCTAACATATGCATACATATTTGTTTACAATTAGGAATATAATGTTTCCTCGCATACTTAGTTTACAGGTTTGTTAACATTGTCATGGGGAATAAACGGTCTCTCTCTCTCTCTTTTTGCTGTGGGGTTGTTTAGTACTGCCATTGCTAAAAGGGGCTCCCAGTTTTAGCCTACTTTTCTAGGCTCCAGTAAAATGTTTTGCCTTCCAGGAATCAAGCTTATGTCGACTGCATTTGAGTAAGGTTTTACATTTATAGCTCTCAACCTTCCATCTCCAGAATAAGGAACACTAGCCTTCTACTGTGGGACAAATGGGCAACATGTGGAACACATACTAATGGTTTACTAACAACTTCAACCAGGAAGGTCATAGGATGGTTAAAACATGCAGGTTTTACTTATAAAAAAGATCTTCTAATGAATTTATATGATTTTTTTCTATTTACCATGAGTGTCACTTAAAAAACTCCTAACACTGAATGTGTGACAGACCTTTTCAATGTGGGACTTCAAGGAACGTGAACTTTTTAAGACCCCAAATGAGGTACATTCTTCATAATGAAGTACACCTGAGAGATACACTTGAGAGGTATTGTAGAAAACTGTTTTTGTCAAAGCAAATTGCAGGGTTTGGGTACATGCATTATGGGCATGTGACAGATCTATGTACCTCAGCAACTTCTTGCCAACAAGCCTTCTTTTAAGACTATTCAGCTTATATCACAGATAGCTTTTTACTCACAACTCAAACCTTTACACTTTCTAATTTACTATTAATAACTTTACAGCAGTACCATCATAAGTAGCTTTTTCTCATTTATTGCTATTTATTGGTCAGGCTAGAGCACTGAGCCATATGTATCTTTTTCAACTCATCTGAGGACCACTGCCTGGTTAGATGAGTTGTTCAGGGTCACTCTCAAAGTAGGCAGAGTGATGCTGAGATAATTAAAAGATGGACTACACAAAGGAACTTGTCAGTAGCTGATAGCTTTAGTCTGCTGCACTAATTGCAAGATATTCAGATACCTCATTCAGTGTTCTCTTCTGCAATACTTTGTTCTTGCCCCGTGGACCAGCTTCATTATTTTTTTTAGTTATTCATTAATAATTCACTGTTTTAGCCTTGCTTTATTCTTTACTAGCTGTGTATTTGCAATTTTTCCCCTCAAATACTTATACCGTTCATCACATTCAGACTAAGGCAATCTCAGGTTTTTCAAGTTTAGGTTCTATCATCAGAGTATATTTATTATTTATTTATTTATTTAACTATTTATTTATTCACTTGCTTTTGTTTACCAGGAAAGAATAGAAAACAGATTTCTGAAATTCAAAATAAAAATGATCAACAAACATTATTTACAAAGTATTTCAAATCAACAGTCAGCAGACATTATTTACAAAGCATATCATATTAAGGAAACACAAGTTTTTAAGATATTGTAAGTAGAATCAATAATACTATGTTAATACACTTGTAAGTATCCACAGTGGACAGTTAGGATTGTATACTTTAAACTATAGGTGTGGTACAGTTGCATAGCATAGCACTTTACAGGTGACATTTTAGGGTGAATTTGAATCGCTGCAGATTATTTAAAAGCCTAATGTGGTTTAAAGGTTTGTTCCACGCCTTGAAGATGGCAACAAGGAATAGTGAGTCACTATAATAATTATTGGATTTATTAGCAAAAGTTAGTTTTTAAGTTCCAAAGATCTTAATGTTCTATTTTGTACAAGCCATTGGATGAGATTTGCCAGTGAGGGTGCTTTAAGTGGATGTTGAAGTATTTTGTGTGCTGTGAGCATCTGGGAGAGGATGATTGGTTGAGAAAGTTCTAGCCACTTGAGGGTGTTGAGCTCCATGCAGTGATGCGAGTGGTTTGAAAGGTTACAGGTGAATTTGCTAATTTTGTTGTAGGTGTTTTTAGTTTGTGTTTGGTGAGATTTGTGAATATTGTTGAGGCATATAGGACAGGAGAAAGGAGGTAGGACATGGCAGCTGTCTTTATTCACTATGTTCACTTAGCAGGTGCTTTGTTCTGCAATGATAGCCTAGTTTGCAGTGTGTCTTTTTGACTGTAGTGTCAATCTGCAGATCAAATTTTAGCTTCTTATCAATGGTAACTCCTAGGAATTTTGTTCTGATGATGTTTTCATTTGTTCTGGTTGTTTGAGGAGATTATATGATGGTCAGTGCTGTTTTGATTTGTTTTTAGAAAGTAATAGGATTAGTTTGGTTATGTTGGGATTTAAGAGCAAGTGAGATTTATGTAGACAGTTTTCTACAGAGACAAAAGCTTTTTGTGTAATGGTTTTCAAAGAGAGAAGATTTGAAGATGAGCAAACTAAAGCTGAGTCATCAGCATATTGTATTATGGTGTCAAATGTTGATTCCTTGTGCATGTCATTAATGAAGATATTGAAAAGTATTGGCCCAAGTATGGACCTTGGAGACTCCTATAGCGATTGGAAGGTATGCCTTGTGAATGGAGCATTTAAGATAGTGTCATTAAATGCTAGAGGGCTAGATACTCTACGTAGGTGAGGAGACATACTTTCCTTTCCTTTCTTAACTTTTATATGGGTGATATAGCATTGCTAAAGGAGATGAAACTGAAGGCTTGAGAAGCTCTGAAGTTGAAGACACAATGGGTTGATAAAAATGGCATACCTTGTCACAGAATTCTATAAATGACATACATATTTTAATGGGAAGGACTCCCAAATGGCAGGAGGACAAGCAGTTTGGCCTTATTTGATCAACTGTGTAAAGTATGCTTTTGGCTACATATTGGCCATTGCTTTCAATATATATATTTTAATAGTTCTAATTTATGTACATTACAGTATTTACATGAAACAGATAGGTTACCACTATAAGATGGGATGGTGAGATTATCTGTGGAGCTGTGCTTTCAGTTCCACCCTTAGCCCTTACCTACTCCATGCATTAGAGTCAGAGGAGTCCAATAAGAAGGCCAAAGGATATTTAAGAAATACATGATACGTTTATGCATGAGATCTCAAATTAGGTTAATTTTAAGGAGGTTAAGGCCTTTTAGGTAGATTTGGCAGAATAAATGTGATTTATTTTGTGGATTAAAAGCAATATTGATTGCCATACTATGTCCTAGCTTTAGTAAAATTGAAAGAGGTAGAGTCAAAAGAACTTTGTATTACAGAGACTCAGGACATCTTTGTTACATGATCAACTATATCAAAATAAAATGAAGGACCAGTATACATGGGGGCCTGGCCTCTGATTCTGTCCCTCTTTTTTTACATGATAGCACATTGAAGACATGATTTCATAGAGAAAAAAATGCTTAAAAGTGGGGATAAACAGTCAGGGTTCTGTAATATACTGAAGTTAGGAAGAGTTATTTACAAATAAGTGCCAACTGCATGGTACCAAAAAATGTTCTTTATTACATTGCATTATATGCTATACATGGATTTAATCCACCAGGACAAATAATCTTTCTTTTATATAAGACTGTGCAAAACTTTATTGGCATAAAGGCATAGGGAGGCTTGGTTTAGGACTCTACTTAGAGAAAACAAATTATTATTTTGCAGTAATGTAAGCTTGGTTACTTAAAGCTGAAAAGACACCATCAGTAGTGAAATTAATAGTTCCAGTAAAAATGTTTTTCTATTTTTCTTTCAAAAATACAAATAAACCCTAAATCTGGACTGTGCAAGTAATGAAAAAAAACTTGAGATTTTCACAGAATTTGGACTTTTAGAAAAGAGCTGTCATTCCAGATTATTTCCATTTGTTCTTATGTTTACTGCTTGTGATACTGCCAGTTTGCTTACTGAATGCTGTGGATTTACAATCTGTTTTAATTCAGCATCTTTGCTGATCCACTAAAATTAAAATGGAATCATAGTAAGAACTAGAAATTGTGATTAAAAACTACTTCCGAAATGAAATCTCATGCGCATAAAATTTCACATTTAAGAACCACAAATCAGTGTCCTTAAAGATTATTATTTACCAAATTGATGGTGACCAACCTGCTAACAGAACTAAACACTACTGGTTAGTCTGTGGTATCATTAGTTACTACCCAAGTCAGAGCTGTCTCTAGTTTCTACAGCATCCTAGGTTAGGTTGCTTCTACTTAGAAAACTAAGGAATAAAGATACATTTAGTCCAAAGTTAAATGCAATATCAGGACACAGATGTAACCAAGACTCTGTACCCAGAAAATCTGGAAAGTCGATGTACAAACTTCACCCAAACTCCAAGTTTTCTATCTCCTTTGAACAGAGAATATAACTTAATGCAACCAATTAGACATATATTAAAAAACTTCAAATATCTCAGTTTAGAAAATAAAGAGCTTGCTGTGGAAAACTCTGAATGAAGTAACTAATAATATGGGTTCCAACAAGCTTCTAAATCAAATAACAAAAAAAAAAATGCATTTCTAAACAACATCAAAGAGATCATTGCCACCAAAGCACTCAAAATTACTTCTAAATTTCACTCTGTTTCCTTCTTCCAATGTCCTTAGACAGGCCATGAATACCTGAGATTGCCAAACCTTTATTTTCAAACACTTAACAAACAAAAGAAGAGAACCAAAACTCTTATACACCTTAACTATTCAAAAGGCTTAGTCCCCAGACCATACACATCTTGTTCATAATGTTGCAAGCCATGTAATTTTAAGACCCCTGTTAAATATAAAACCTTACATTAACATCTGGCCTTATCCTCCACAGCTGTAAACATGCTCACATAATCTCAGTCTGCACAATCTCCTCATCAACGTGCATAGCTGACTGTCTCCATCTAGACTGCTTGCTAAACTTATAAATGACCAGTTCATGGATTATGTAAATAAATATGGCATTCTATGAAACAGCCAACATTTTCTCCCATAACCACTAATTATACTGTAATGCCATAATGGATGCTTAACTAGAATACATACACACCCACATATATATGTATAAAAACATAGATATAGAAATAGTTATATACACACAAATACACACACACACACACACACACACACACACACACACACACACACACACACACACATACAAAAGTCCAAAATGTTGACATCTGTTTGGTCGATACACTTTGGCTGACAAAACGGATAGCTGACAGGTGTGCAAGAATAACAGTCTCCAGGGCTGGAGAATATGCCCCTTCCTCAGGGTTGTGCAGTCAAGGAATTGGTATATATAATAACAGGGGGTACTGGGCAGATTGCAACAGCAGTAGTTTTCTTTTGCCTGGTATAAGGTTATACTTCTGAGAATGCACATTTGGCTGTCGATCCTTTTTTTTCCCAGCATTTTAGTGTTAATCTACTGTAGTTCAGATTAACTTCAGCAGTTCCATATTTATATACGTGTGTGTGTGTGTGTGTGTGTGTGTGTGTGTGTGTGTGTGTGTGTGTGTGTGTGTGCGCATGTGCACGCACATATGTGTGTATTTATACATGTATTAACATAGACTTCAAACTGCTATAGGAATCCTATTCCCCCATTCAGTTGCAAACCAAAATTCCACCACATCAAGCACTCACTCCAAAACCATAACACTCTACTTCATACTTCAAGCTGGGAAACCCTCTTTTTCTAAATGAGAACCCTCTGTCTGGAACTTCTTTCCCAATGATATCAGACAAGCTACTGACCCGCTCTTATTCCACAAGCTATGTAAGAAATGTTTCACTAAAGAAGCCAACTGTACTTACTTTATCAGTAATGATACTTGGTAAGAGGCAACAAGCCTTTGCAGTTCCAACTTGAACAGTCTTATTTTCTATTGCAAACATACTGTACGTAATACACAAACACGTCTATCTTTGCCAGCCTTTACTATCACACCTACCTTGTTTACAGTTAATGTCTATTAGTGAGAACAACATTATATTTGTTAGTGCTAATTATTATCTGTTTATTCTGTGACTTTATTATTGGTGGTACTGCGGTAGCATTGTCGCCTCACAGTAAAGACGTTGTCCTGTTCAATTCTCAACTAGAGTGTCTTCTGTGTGGAGACATGCGTGAATGGGCGTACCTTCATTGAAGGTTGTGCGTCAGGGCTGGCAACTCGGCATGTAAAAATCTACTGCCAATCATTAGCGGACCAGAGTTCCGCTGTGGCAACCCCTAACCGGGAAAAGCTGAAAGACACAACAATTGCTGAATGCTGCTTCTGACTGTTCTGGAACTCCCTTCTAAAGAATATCAGGTAAGTTCCTGGAATTGTCCACTGATGACACTCTGTTACTGCAACACTAAGCAATAAAAATACCTTGAACTTACCTTAGACCACCCTGTTGAAATTCTCCATCCCGTACTGACAACATAACCTCTAAACGTTTCCAAAAACTTAAATTGTGCTATAATATCTCCCACTTCCTCACTGCAGCATCTCACAAAACAATAGTGAAAAACATGCCAATGTGCAAGCTAGATTATGCATTACCCTTAATAAGTATGTACTCAGCATATAATCACCAAAAACTATGGACAGATAAATTAAAAATATGTAAGTTTGCTCTGTTAGTAGGCCAGAGCTCTCATCATTGTGGCATGCTCAACAAGCTCCACTGATTGCATATACATATTAGATCCACCTTTCTTTTAGGTATCACAGTATACAAAATTCTGCATCTGGATTATTCCCAAACCTTGTAAAAAAAGCTACCCATCATAGCCCAAAACTATTCACTTAGAACCAGCCAAAATGAGACCCTCATACTCTCCAGAACAATATTTAAACAAGTCATTGGTGAGAAAACTGTGTGCAGAATAGGCCCAGCACTCAGGAACCACCTGCCTAATAAAGTAAAACTAATTATTTACAGCATTTCTCTATAAGGAATCCATATTCTGGGATATAGGCTAATCATTTTCATATACACAGACATTGGCCCACAGTATATCACAGGACTATTTCTTCTTATAATTGTGTTCTCTCTGATAATAATATATAGCATCTATTTAACTTCTTAAACTAAATTAATAACACTAACTGCAACATTTTATACTCCTGAATAATTTCTATTTCATTGTATGCAATTTAAATTCTTATATTTTTTTCTGAGTTCATTAGGTATTGTTTATCCTTTATATCCATGTTGTGATGGAAAAGGATCCACTGACCAGCTCACTTACTTGGTAACGAATAACAAAATAAAAATGAAAATAAAATAAAAATATATTTGCTCTTTCTGACAAGATTAAGGGTATTCTGTCCCTTGTGAACAACCTGAATCACTTGTTTCCATCTAAACACTGGTGTTTATGATAATGCACTACCTGCTGTGTGTGTGTGTGTGTGTGTGTGTGTGTGTGTGTGTGTGTGTATCTCTCTCTCTCTCTCTATATATATATATATATATATATATATATATATATATATATATATACATATATGGATGTGTATGCTGCAATAATACAGCATTATTAGGATCAAAAATGAGATGTAGGTGTCCTGTAAGCATGTACACCCCCAAGAAAAACAACGTTATATGTAGTTTTGTATGACCTGTGGGTTGATGAACAAAAGCTTGCTTTATTGATTGTACTAAAGAATTAAGGAATTTATTTGTTATTAGATCTGGATTGTGTAATACAGTCTAAAGACATTGCATTTTAGTAATATATTTTGCTGTACTTTCTTTATGGCCTCCAGCAATTGCAAAGGGTTGATATTTCAGATCCTACCTCTACCTCAAGACTACCTCATTTAAAGTTATGTTCAGAACCATCTGATCTTTAGCATCCAGTATATAGTTATTGTTGCATATTACTTTGATACAGCCTTCTCTACAATATTGGATTACCAAGGATTTCTGTATTTAGTTAAAAGCTGTTGGTCTGTCAGTTAGCATAGAAAGTTCCAGCTTGTTAATGAGCTGCTTCCTGCAGTAAGGGTGCAAACTTTGAAATTTTCCACCTTCATTTACCCACTGGGTGGCATTGAGCAAGTCAATTAACTAGAAAGTGCTTTGCAGCAATAGAGAATGGAGGCCAGGCCCCTTAATGGTGTCTAGGACTGCATGCCTAGTAATTCTGAACCTGTTGTCATTGTTTGCCAGCCATTCCATATTGTATAGCTGAACTAGTTCAGGAAATGGTATAGCAGTATCACTAGCATACCATTTTTAATGCTCAACAGGCAATTTATTCTTCAAGGGCAGCAGCCACTGCATTTGTAGATGAAACACAGAAACGCAAAGTTGTTTTGCTAGCATCAGTCTCTGCATTAGTAATAGCTTAATGCAAAATTATTCAGATGACTTTTACTGTGGAATTATTCAAATGACTTTTACTACCGCCAAGATTGTGTGTATTGACCTAGCATATGTTATCAGGTGTTTAATATTTCTTATGCTCTCAAATACTCTTCCATTTGAGCTGTCCTACACATGTCTGGATCTTATGGCATGGTGATAGTGATCTTTATACAATTTCATGTAGTTCATCCAAGGCTATCAGCAAGGTACATGTGATTTATTGGCAGTGTCAGTTGTGTAATGGGTATCACACTTACTTTTGATGAAGAAGGCTGTGGGTTCTATCCCAACACCAGATAGATGAAGCACTGACATTACATTGTATTATAAAGGTAATGGGGTGCCATCATTCAATTGAGATGTTAAACCAAGGACCTATCTGTTGGAATAGGTGGAAGCTCAGGAGAAGACAAAAGATCCCAATATCAACTATCAAAAAGAATAGGGGAAGTACCCCTATATCCTGGCCAAATTTCCCCTAGTAATGCATATACCACTTTGGGTCTTCCCTGGAAAGAGTCCACTAACCTGGTGGGCCTAACCAGTCAGTAGAGTGGTGATTCATCACTGGGACAAAGCAGAAATTCCCTAAGACTTCTAGAGAAGAAAAAGTTATTTCTTACATGTATTTCATGGAATTGCACTTTTCAATGCTTATAATTGTGCTAAACAGCTATTCTACTAGATTTTGCACTGTTATAAAGCATTTTTTACTGTTTCACTGCATTTGTGTACTGTTTTATACTGATTTAACTGCATTTTTCATTGTCAGGTAGCATAGTCTGGATACAGGCCTGCTGTTATCCAGGCCTGGTTGTTTTGTTTGTTGAGTTTCCTGTGTTTCTGGCAGACATCTTCTGCTGATAGAGAACATAGAGCACTGTGTGTACGGTATTAACTGGAAATTTTCTCCATTTGTTAAACATCTGTTTGTTTGTTCTGATTTCCTGCCAAGGATTGTATCATATAACTGATTTGTTTTGCAGTTAGAAGCATTCTCTAGAGTCTCCTTGCTCCTTTATCTGTTTAAAACTTACACTTAGTGGCTGTAATAATCCCCTCCCTATTGGTGTCTTGTTCTTATACTTGGTTGCTTTGCAGTTGCCCACCCCAGCTGTAAATTTGATCTGGGACACTCCTTCCAATCTAGTGTCATTAGCTCATTCTACCTAATACAGAGATAACATTTGAGAAGGCCAACCCACTTAGGTTCTTAACCAATTATATTTTGTTCCTCCTTTCTCCCTTTCCACTTCACTGAAAAAAAATCCTTCTGTTCTGACTAAGTGTGTTTCTCAGCAGATAAGTATATTTTTGGCACTTTTTAACTGTTCAGAGTTGAATAAAACAATAATTGAATTCAGTTCAGAATACAGTTTGAATAAATTGCATTTATTTAAACTGTATTTGCTTTAAAATTGCTATGCACTCAAGTGTGTCAGCTTGCACTGCACTTTAATTGTTTTTAGTCCTTTTTAAGCTGCTTTTCTGTAAAAAAAAAATCTAAGCTTGTTTCATGCTTTTCCTGTAATTAGTCTAGACCAGATACAGATTTGCTGTATCCAGGACTGTTTGTAAGCTTCTGAGCCCCTAAGCCTCTCTGTGTTGGAGGGAAGACTTCTAGCTTATCAGTGGGAGTGGTATGCACTAGGTAGCCTATCTATCACAAGAGGAGTGGTTTCTGGCCCAGAAATTGTAGTTTATTGGCTGTTTGGGCAGTTTTCTCCATCTCTTTTAATGTTCTAGTTTAAAAGCCTGCATTTGTGCTTGTTTCCTGCCTTTCCTGTAACTAGTCTAGTCCAGATACACATTTGCTGTATCCAGGACTGTTTGTAAGCCTTTGAGCCCCCAAGCCTTTCTGTATTGGAGGGAAGCCTTCTACCTTATCAGTGGGACTGGTAAGCACTAGGTAGACTATCTACCACAAGAGGAGTGGTTGCTGGCCCAGAAATTGTAGATTATTGGCCGTTTGGGCAATTTATCCATCTCTTTCAACTTACTGGTTTAAAAGCACACATTTATGCTTGTTTCCCACCTGTCCTGTAACTAGTCTAGTTCAGGTACAGATTTGCTATATCCAGGACTGTTTGTAAGCTTCTGAGCCCCCAAGCCTTTCTGTGTTGGAAGGAAGCCTTCTAGCTTATCAGTGGGAGTGGTAAGCACTAGGTGGCCTATCTACCACTTGAGGAGTGGTTTCTGGCCCAGAAATTGTAGTTTATTGGCCGTTTGGGCATTTTTTCCATCTCTTCCAACTTTCTGGATTAAAAGCCTGCATTTGTGCTTGTTTCCCACCTTTCCTGTAACTAGTCTAGTCCAGATACAGGTTTGCTGTATCCAGGACTGTTTGTAAACTTCTGAGCAGAGCCAAAGTCTGCTCTTCAATTTTTTCCCTTAGATCTGCTAGTTCTCTCATCTCCTGCACTTTTACTAGCTTGTTAGTCTAGCACTTTTCCAGACTTCTTTTAGCAATTATTGTAGCACACAAAGTGCTATCAGTACTAAACTTTCTACAAGGAAACAGCTGCAGTACTTGTTATTAATGCCCACCACTCTAGACATGTCTAAAGGTCAGCTCCCTGTGTTTTCTCCTATTAACCTAATGAACATGGGCATCCTGAGGCAATGGAGCAACTGCCTCATGTACACTGACAACCCTTTCCTCTTACCTCTCAACACTCAGACTTGTGAGAGATGCACTTATATATCCAAATTGGAAGCCATGCACTCTCCATCCATGACTGGAATAGCTGGTCAAGAGAAGAAGGTCAGCACTTGCACCACACCACATGGAACACATAGCCCTCCAGAACACACACCAGCACTGCCTTCACATAAAAACACAAACCACACACCCTGCTTAGTGGAGGCTCTCAATAAAATTCTACCCAAACAGCAGAGACCTCCAAGGCAGAAATGCACTCATCCACCACAACACCACACTAATCACGACACACACAACTCTCCTAAACAGTGTGCCACTCAGCTAAAGCCCCTAAGGCAAGACAGCATGCTCAACGCACTAGTCATAGGTGACATGATAGTGACGCACACTGATGTCCCACTCAATAGGCTGAATAAGGAGAAAGTAACAGTCAGCTGCCTGTCAGGTGCCAGGATTCACCACATAATGCACGGACTCAGGTCCCTCAACAACAGGTACAAATATGACTCTGTCATTGTACATGTAGGTGTGAATGACTTGAGATGTACCTCCCTGGACTACATGAAAAGAGACATGGAGGAGATGTCAGATTATGTAGCCCAGGGGAGTTTAACCCTAGCCCTTAGCAGCATCCTACATCACCCAGTATGATACCACAGTACAAGCAGAAAATTATTGATTTCAACAATTGGCTGAGTTTCTGGTGTCATTCTAAGGGGATCCAGTATCTGTCTGCCTGGGATGACATGACTGACAGACCTCAATGCTTTGCCAGAGATGGCCTGCATCTGTCACCCCTGGCCTTCTGGATAATGGCCAAGGCTCTTGCCACACCTATAGTGCCTTTTGTAGGCAGTGTTCCAAAGACCAAATTACCCCCATAAGAGCTACAAACAAATGCAATCTGAGGGTCATGCTGCTCAATGCTAGCAGTCTAAATCTCAAAATGCACTCTCTTGAAGCACTCCTCAAAATGTTGAACATTGACATTTGTGTTGTAACAGACACCTGGTTTAAAGCAGCAGAAAACACCCCTGCACTACCAGGCTATAACTCATTCTACACCTTTTGGCCCCACAACTTGGACCAAAGTTCCAAAGGCAGTGATGTTTCCATATTCATAAAGGATGCACACACCTCCAGACTGGTTGCCCAACATAATGCATCAGAGATACTTCAAGTGCAGCTAACACTGGGTAAGAAAGCGGTTCAGGTTGTAGCCTGCTATAGATGCCCAACCATGTCCCAAGACTCACACTCCACATTCCTAGACACCCTGGAGAATATTAGGGTCCAACCTGATACTCTCATACTGGGCGACTTCAACTACCCCTCCATTAACTGGGAAAACTATTCATGTACCAATACACTTGCCCAGCGTTTCCTGGAATTCATTAATTCCAATACCCTGGACCAGCTCGCTCTTACTCCCACTAGAGGTAGCAACATCCTTGAACTGGTCATTACTAAGATGGGTGACCATTTCACTACACCAGTAGTCAACTCCTCCCTGGTTAGATCTGACCTCAAACTAATCACCTTGGAGAAACACATCCCTCCCACCCCCCATTGCAAAGGTAACCACCATGAAAAACTTCTACAAAGCTAACTTTGGGCTCCTAAAAACAGAGGTGGCTAACTTCACGGCACCCATGCAAATGAAGAATAGTTGCATGACCGCTGAATCATACACCAATGCACTGTGCGAACACATACACAAATGCATGGATCTCACCATACCCAATAGAACCAAGAAGCTCTCCACAAAGAAAAGGAGGCCAGTCTAGTGGTCCCTTGCCATAAACAAACTCTACAACAGAAGGTGGAAACTGATGCGGAATATGGTGAAGTCCCAAGACTGGAAAAGCTCCCTTATCAGCCTCAACAAAAAGTTGAGATCCCTCATCAAATCCTGTAAAGCTAACTATAAAAACAGAATTGTAGCAGATAGTAAAGACAACCACAAGGCCTTCTATAGTTATGTAAAGAATCTCCACAGCAGTACCCAGATTTGCTCTAAGCTACTGCACAATGGTTCCTCCTATACCGAGCCAACAGATATTGCCAATGTACTGGCCGACAGATTCCGAGCCAACTTTACCCCTCTCTCCCCTCTCAAAGGACCAATACCAGTAGATTGCCAGGCACCCAGTATTACTGCTGCACAAGTTAAAACAGCACTATCCAAAGCCAAGAATACAACTTTTATGGGACCTGACACTATCCTTGACTGTGTTCTACATGAACTACAGAGTTAAATGGCACCTCACCTGTGTGCCCTGATCAACCACAGCCTCACCTCAGGCTTTGTTCCTATCGAATGGTGCACTGCTACAGTCATCCCTCTCCACACAGGAGGAGTGATTACAGACCCTGGGAATTATCGCCCCATTAGCCTGAGGAGCCTGATATGTAAAGCTATGGAATGCATCATCATGCACCTAATAAATAAGGATACAGGGAATCTCCAAACTCTGGATCCCTCACAGTTTGGTTTTGTGAAAGGTAGATCATGCGTGCTCAACCTGGTTGACTTCTTTGAGTCAGTCACCAGAGCTGTGGATGAAGACAAGGTGGTTCATACAGCCTACCTTGATACCATTCCCCACTCAGGAATCATAGAAAAACTCAATAAACTAGGAATCAACCCCTATATCACCAGGTGGGTTGCAAACTGGCTCACAGATAGAACCAACAGTGTGAAAGTAGCTGACTCCAAGTCAGACTGATGACCGGTCAAGAGTGGAGTCCCACATGGTTTAGTCCTGGGTCACCTCCTGTTTGTTATCTACTTCTGTGAAGTCCAGGCCAACACAAAGGGACTCTGGCTGACAAAGTTCACAGATGATTTCAAGTTGGGAGCTATTATTAACTCCCCAAGTGATGTTGATATCCTACAGTAAGGCCTCACTGAGACCAACAACTGGTGTAAAGACCAAGGCCTTAAGCTCAATGCCAAAAAATGTGTCACCATCCCCTTTGGGAAAAACCCAGTTCCTATGAATTACCACATCAATGGTAGTCCACTGAACATAGACAGTGTTATAAGAGATCTAGGAACACAGGTTGACAGCAACCTCTCTTTTGACCACCACATTGTTGCTGTAGTCAGAAAGTCCTTCTATGCAGCACATCTCATTAATAAGGGTTTTACATCCAGGAAGAAAGAGGTCATTGTCTCCCTCTACTCTTCCCTCAATAGGCCAATCATCCATTTGGCATGTATCTCACTAGACACCTGCAACAACTGGAGAGGCCACAAAAGTACCTCACAAAGAGGATCCTAGGCCTTATACACTTGCCCTATATGGACAGACTCAAAAAATGCCAACTATTCTCTGTTTCATATCACCTACTTAGAGGTGATCTCTGCTTGACTTACAAAGCCATGTCTGATCCAGCTCTGTTAGAAATGCTACATCTAAAGAAATCCCAATCCCTCCACACCACATGGTCCAAAGACCTTTACCTCATTACCACAATCAACAGAACTTGCTGGAGGGACAGGTTCATAACCCGGA
This sequence comes from Protopterus annectens, assembly GCF_019279795.1. NCBI lineage: Eukaryota > Metazoa > Chordata > Ceratodontiformes > Protopteridae > Protopterus > Protopterus annectens. Next base: position 652,325,748 of record NC_056732.1, read on the forward strand.
GACTGCCCATGCTATGGAATAGACTTCCCATACATTTCAAACAGAGCACCTCACTGGCCCTGTTCAAGAGAAATCTTGATGAGTGGATGGGAAATAGAAAATTAACCCCGGGGATCACTCCAGTAGCTCTGCTCGATAAAAACACTGTGAACTAAGGTCAGGTGGCATGATGCCAGGGTAATCCTATGGGCTAGGCTTGTAAAGGCTCCAGGGCCATTAGCCTAGTACACATCTTTGGACCTATGAACCTATGAATAAAAATGTATGTATAAGAAGAACTGTGCACAGTTAGCAAAGTGGCTATAATTGCTGCTGGGGGTTGGGGTGTCTGTGGATGAAAACTTTTCTGTTTTTATCATCTGGTCATTTTTAAACAGTCTTTAATCTGTCTTTGCAGGACTGGTATTCATTTGTGTGAATTAAATTGTAATATTTTGGCTATTTTGTTTTTGTGTGGAATCAATTTGTAATATATGCCTTTGGTCATTATTAATTTTTGAAACTGATACTGAGTTCTGAGAAGGATGCAGTCAACAATGTAGCTATAATTGCTGGATTTGAGGGATGTCAGTGGATGAAAAGGAACCCAATGAGCTGATAACTCCTATCATTCTGTATTTGACGAACTAGTATTTGCACTTGTACAGATCGGAATATCGTGCCCATTTTTATAACAAGCAGATGTGCCCCGGGATTCATGAAGCTCGGCGCAAGGCCGGTGTAAGTCTTGCGCCGGCGGTGCAGTGAATAGTCGGCATAGCAGCGCCATATGCATAGTAATGAGTGCGTGCCGCAACCACAGACACGTGCGTAGGGCACGTGAGCGAGCGCAAGTAGGATGCGTCCGGAGGCGTGGCCAAGCTGGCAGGCGATGAGCAACCTAAAGTGCTGACTTCCACAGTCCACCTGTAATAGTAACCGCACCAGCCAGGGCCCGCGGAGAATGAAACATACGCAGACTGTGCAACATAGTACCTGTTCCAACAAAACGGAGAACCAAACATTAACCCACGAAGTCCTAAGTGTACCCGTCCAAGGAACAAAGGATACGCGTAATACCGTGTCCGTCCCACAATGCACTGTCAGTGGGCAAACCCAGTGAAGGTGTACCGCAGCATATCAGCGCGCTGCACCGACATAGAAGTAGCGACATGGGCATGGTCACCAGCAGTAGTGAGAGTACACAGCCGGGTAGCCGTGTCGATATAACAACAAGAAGGAAACAAGATACCCTAAACACAGGCAAACATGTGCATAGCAACATGTACCACACCCAGCAACGTGCTCGTCGCATACACATAGGACGGCGTATGTCTAAGCATAATATCCAGAAGCAGAACTCATGCATGCAAATGTAATACACAACAGCCCCATCATAGCATGTAACCCGCACCCACGTACGACCGTGCACCCAACCCAGCTAGCAGCCTTGCGCAGCTACACAGCTACACACAATGGGCATACCTGAAAACTGGTAAGAAGTATTGTCCTAGGCAGTGCCACGTGGGCAAATATGTACCCCACATGTTAACAACCCGCCTCAGGTACAGATATCCAAATGGCTGCATGTGAATGTGTCGGCAGAATGTGTACATCCCGCATGTGGTATGGACCTGTCGAAACCCCATAGGCATGCACACGCCACGGTGCCCATAACTGCACACATCTGGACAAGGTGGTATGTTCAGCCACCGTACCGATGATTAGCTATGCAGACATGTCAAACACAACACATATAGCGGAACATCTGCCTACCAAACAGGACACCCTAACAGGGTGCCACAGGCACAGATGGGGAAGGTGGGACATCACATGTTGAGAGTAGCGTTGCCGGACGGCCAAACACCCACGGCCAATGCAAAGGACGGAATAGCATGCATATGCCTGGATAGATGGGTATGTCATAGCATGGGAATAGGACAAGCCATCCACCATAATAGCCATGTGTACCACATACAAACATCCAGCAACATGCAGTAGTAATGCATGAAGGCATACACGACTGTGGGAATAGCACAGGACATATGGCACGTGCCAAGTGTAGATGCATGACACAAAAGTTCAGGATGGGGCCCCCTGCAAAGAGGAACATGTGCCAACCCCACCTCCCACAGATGTACCGGCAGTGAAAACACATGCCAAACACACCCCAACACCACCGTCCATCCCACGACAGCAACGGAGGCTGGTCAAAGACCACCATGATGCGCGCACAAACAGGGACACGTGTAACCATTGCCTTAACACCCCCCCTTAGGCCAAAGAACAATAGAATGGACATATGCATGTAATGCTGTGAAGGATGTGTGGTAGTCCTCAGTATCACAGAGGTAGGTACACAGATACACTGTAATCAACCGTGACGTATGTGCACTGTAGACAGCATACCTGCAGGTAATACAGAGTTCAATCACGTGCCACAGAAATATACACATGAGAAAGAGGATAGGGGATAGACAAGTGTGAATGGGACAAACTATGAACATAGGTTCATAGGTCCATAGGTACAGAGTAGGCTATCTACCCAAGGGCAGCCATAACCCTAGGCCATAGCTAGGTTTCCTTTGCCAACCCTCCGGTCTGGAGATAAATGCCTATTATATTGCTGTACCTCTGTCAAGCAGTGACAATGATGTAATCCCTGGGGTATATCTGCAATCCCCCATCCAACGGACAAAATCCCCCATGAACAAGGCTAGCAAGGTTCTCTGCCTCACATGTACTGTGATGTAGATCCACAGCATAGTGAGTGTCTGGGTGATGTATGTGTCACATCAACACATTCTATCAATGACCGTGTCAAGGTTCACGTCACCTGCCCTTGTGGTTCCGAGGGATGTAGATCCAGTAGGTGAAGCATTGTCATCAAATATGGGTCGACATGGCCTCGTATGTCAGGCACAGGTCAACACTGAACAAGAGGTATGTGACTGAATGGAGCAGGAGTCCTTACAGTGGGGCGGCATAACACAAATCCCTGACACCCTGCATCTGTCTGACGATTAACCTATGGGGCCTTCCAAGCCGCTGTAGGTGTCGGGTCAGATACCTTCCGAATGGGGCAATGTACTCAATCATAGGTGTAATGAATAATGAGTACAAGGAGATGATGACCTACCCCGATCTAGATGTGAATCCCTGCACGATCAGGCGGGCAATGTAGAAGTTCTACCGAACCACGATAGCAACGTGTGTGTCGAACGAATGGTGACTGACCACCTGGGTCCACAGATCCCTGGTAATTCCCCCTGTGCTCAGTGGACTGCCACCCATATGCCGGACAGGGGTGACCTCGTTCTTCCTGATGGGTATGACTATGCATCACCTGGCATGTAGCTGTAGGCCATGTCCCTGACAGCAGATATCCATATCTGGGAGGCCCCTTTGAAGGATATCTGTGTCAGATGTCCGTCCCACTATGGCACCCGGTTCGCAGTCATCTACAAACAATGTCAGCCATAACACCCCTGTGTGTGCTTGTACTGTGGAAATGTAGATGTAGAAAAAGAGTGGACCCAGGGCAGAGCCCCGTGGGACACCGCCTGTGACAGGCAGTAAGTCCGACATGCTGCCAGCAACTGTGACCGCGTGGGTTGTGTCATCTAGCCAGTTTGCAACCCATCCTGCGATGTACGTGTTCACATCCAAGCCGATGGGTTTATCAATGATACCCGAGGGGGGTATTGTGTTGAAGTCCTTTGCCAGGTCGAGGTAGGCTGTATGGACTGCATGACCCTCAACAATGGCCTCGGTGACTGTCCCTAAAACTTCAACCAGGATTTAAACGCATGAACCGCCCCTGACCAAGCAAAACTGGGTTGGATGCAAAGTATGCAGGTCCCCTATGTCGTCATCTACGGGCCGCAGTATGATCCTTCCCCATGTCTTTGCAGATAAGTCCTCTCATGGTAATGGGACGGTAATAACCAGGGTCAGTGGAGGCACTGGCCCTGTGAAGTGGGACTACAGTCGCCGTGCGCCACAACTTGGGTACGTTACCCGAGGTGAGGCTAAGAATAAACAGCTGTCCCAACTGTGGGTCCAATTCCTCAATGAGATCGCGGAGTACATAGTCGGGACACCAGCTGGTCCCATGGATGCTGTGTTCACTACCTTGGACAGAGCATGTCCCACCCGTGTGTTACAGAACATTCGGGGACCACAAACCGCTGGTACAGACATCTCTCCATGTGGGGGGGGGGTGGAGATGTCTTCACCGAACCTGTCAGCCCGTATGTTGGCAATGTGTGTATGTTCAGTAAATTCCACATCATTGTGAACCCAGTCAGAGCATATCTGGGAGTTACCTCCCAGGTGTCCAGCATAGCAAATGAAGGCCGTATGATTGTCTGTTGAGTCCCTGGAGATATATCTGTGGAACCTGCCCTGGACTTTGTCATGTCAGCCTGTAGCTCTTCACATATAATGAGCAAGGGTGTCATACCTCACAAGGTGTCTGCTCTGCCTTGTAGTAGGCACCTCCTCTCATTGTACAGCTTGTGTATGGCTGGGGTACACCACACTGGATGCTTGGCATTGGTACAATGAACCACAGTTGGGTAAGGGAATGCCTGATCCATGCAGTCCTGTAGCTGCTGGTAGAAGGCATATGTAAGTGATGCAGTGGCTTGAGTAATGTTGACCACTGGCGCAGGGTCCTTAAAGGAGACCACAGTAGTGTTCAGAATTGTGAATTCGGCCTCTGAGAAAGCCATGTGTATGGTAACCGGCAACACCCACAGCATCGTATGTCAATAGCGGAATCCATTGTCCAAATAACATAGATTAACGTCAGTATTACAATATGTATTATTATACATTTATTGATATGTGTCTGCTAATTACACTTGCAAATGGCCGGTAAGACCGGGCCAAAGTGCTCGTGATTTACCTGTTATGGTGGTGTCATTCCGACAATAAAGTGGCGATACTTCCCTACTGGGACCTCTGGGGATTATTTAAAGCAGTTGTTAACCTGCATCATTGGATGTACACCATTTGGTTCCGGCTTTGGAAAACCTGGTTTCCGTAGCACTACACACTATGGTTAGTCAAGCAGACATCCGCGATTGGGGAACATACAGCAGCAGTCAAAACCACTGGCCACATGGACACAGTCCGACAAGCTCTACACTTTACATATGCACATTGGTGTCCATTGTAGGACCCAAAAATTGTCCCGTACGGAATACCTGCCAGCCTTCATCGTCCAACCAGGAGAAGCGACAGTCTTGACCACGGCACAGCTAGACATATGCACCACCAGCGTGTTTAATGTTGATGAGAAGTGTCCATGAAATGCAGGACATATGAACAGAAAACCCCAGACTGCCGAGTCCATAGAAGCTCGTCCACATCCCAGTCACGCACACATGAAGGATTTGTAATGGGTACTGACGACTGTTGCAGCCATGGGATCCTGGGTATGCAGAAACGGGGATCGGTGTTGTTTGGCAGGTAATCCATCGTCCCGCCCCGTGGGAGGGATGTGGGCATGGCACCTGCCTTACCCCTCACTAATAATGCAAAGCATCCACCGGAGAATGCTAAATGCAGGTGCGAAATGTGTACAGCCCTATACCAGTGTCCAGTAGGCAATTCCCATGGATGGACAAGCGTACGACTAAGATGGCACCTATAACTGCAAACCAGGTGGAATTACACAGCTGCAGTAAGGCATAACACAGGAAATACACATAGGGACTACAGTTGACATTCCCCATACAAAGTTGGACCGCCGTGCAAACACCGGCGTACACAGCACTCAATCTGCCAGCAACAAAATGGGGATCACTCGCTACCATCCTGCGGAACAGAAGGGTGACCTGTGGAACACATACTAATGGCACACCAACAACGTCAACTAGGATATGTAAACTATGGCATTCCCACCTATAAAGAAAACATGCTTCAATGAATACATAGGGGATCAACATGTTCTGGTGGTGTTATGTTGAAAATACAGTGACGGATATTTCCTATTGGGACACCTGAGGTTAATTCAAAGCAGTTGCTAACCTGCATCTTTGGATGTACACCATTTGTTCCCAGTTCTAAAACACCTGGTTTATGTAGCACCACGTAGTATGGGTAGTCAAACAGACATTCGCAATTGGGGAACATACAGCAGCAGTCCAAACCACTGGCCAGTTGGACACAGTCCAGCAACATCTAACTTTACATATGCATATTGGTGTCCATTGTAGGACCCAAAAATTCATCCTAACAGAATTCTATCCAGCCGTTACCGACCACCAGATGACGCGATAGCCGTGACTACGGCACAGTCAGACATATGCACCACCAGCGTGTTTAAGGTTGATGACAAGTGTCCATGAAATGCAGGACATATTAACAGAAATCCCCAGATCGACGAGTCCATACATGTGCGTCCACATCCCAGTCTCGCACACATGAAGGATGTGTAATGGGTACTGTCGAGGGTTGCAGCCATGGGATCTTGGGTATGCAGAAATGGGGCTCGGTGTTGTTTGGCAGATAATCCGTTGTCCCGCCCCGTGGGAGGGATGTGGGTGTAGCACATGACCTACTCCCCACTAATAATGCAAAGCATCCACCGGATAATGCTAAATGCAGGTGTGGAATGTGTACAGGCCATAACAGTGTCCAGTAGGCAATTCCCATGGATGGACAAGCCTACGACCAGGATGGCACCCATACCTGCAAGCCCGGTGGAATTACACAGCTGCAGTAAGGCATAACACAGGAAATGCAGATGGCAACTACAGTAGACACTCCCCATAGAAATCCAGACCGCCGTGCGAATACCGGCATACACAGCACTCAATCTGCCGGCAACAACATGGGGATTACTCGCTGCCATACTGCGGAACAAATGGGCGACCTGTGGAACACATACTAATGGCACACCAACAACGTCAACTGGGAAGGTCATAGGATGTTTAAACACTGGCGTTCCCACTTATAAAGAACATCCTTCAATGAATTAATAGGTTCTACATGTTCTGGCTGTGTTATATTGACAATACAGTGGCATATATGTCCTACTGGGACATCTGAGGATTACTTAAAGCAGTTGCCAACCTGCAGCATTAGATCAACACCATTTGGGTTAATCGTAGTAAAACATGGGTTCATAGCACTACATAATATGGGTAGTCAAACACACATCCGCGATTGGGGAACATACAGCAGCAGTCCAAACCACTGGCCAGATGGACACAGTCCAACATGTTCTACACTTTACATATGCACATTTGTGTCCATTGTAGGACCCAAAAATTTATCCGTACGCAATGTCAAACGGCTGCGATCGAGAGACCCAGATGAAGTGACAGCCATGACTACGGCACAGCTACATATATGCACCACCAGCGTGTTCAAGGTTGATGTCAACTGTCCATGAAATGCAGGACATATGAACAGAAATCCCCAGATTGTCGAGTCCATAGAAGTGCGTCCACATCCCATTCCCGCACACATGGAGGATGTGCAATGGGTACCATCGAGGGTTGCAGCCATGGGATCGTGGGTATGCAGAAATGGTTCTCGGTGTTGATTGGCAGATGATCCGTTGTCCCACCCCGTGTGAGGGATGTGGGTATAGCATATGCGTTACTCCGCACTAATAATGCAAATCATCCACCGGAGAATGCAAAATGCAGCTGTGAAATGTGTACAGCCCTATACCAGTGTCCATTAGGCAGTTCCCATGGATGAACAAACGTACGGCCAAGATGGCACCCATAACTGCAAACCTGGTGGAATCACACAGCTGTAGTAAGGCATAACACAGGGAATACAGATAGGGACTACAGTAGAGACTCCACATACAAAGGCAGACCGCCGTGCGAATACCGGCGTACACAGCACTCAATCTGCCAGAAAGAGAATGGGGATCACTCGCTTCCATACCGTGGAACAAATGGGCGACCTGTGGAACACATACTAATGGCACACCAACAACGTCAACTAGGAAGGTTAGAGGATGGTTAAGCTATGGCGTACCCACATATAAAGAACATCCTTCAATGAATTAATAGGGCTTACATGTTTTGGTCGTATTAATTTGACAATACAGAGGCGGGAATGTCCTAATGGGACATCTGCGGAGTAGTTAAAGCAATTGTCAGCCTGCATCATTGGAATTACACCATTTGGGTTCAGTGTAGAAAAAACCGGTTTACGTAGCACTACATAATATGGGTACTCAAACAGACATCCGTGATTGCTGAACATACAGCAGCAGTCAAACCCACTGGCCAGATGGACACAGTCCAACAAGTTCTACACTTTACATATGCACATTGGTGTCCATTGTAGGACCCAAAAATTTATCCGTACGCACTGTCAACCTGCTGCGATCGGGAGACCCAGATGAAGTGACAGCCGTGACTACGGCACAGCTACATATATGCACCACCAGCGTGTCCAAGGTTGATGACAGCTGTCCATGAAATGCAGGACATATGAACAGAAATCCCCAGATTGTCGAGTCCATAGAAGTGCGTCCACATCCCATTCCCGCACACATGGAGGATGTGCAATGGGGACCGTCGAGGGTTGCAGCCATGGGATCGTGGGTATGCAGAAATGGGTCTCGGTGTTGATTGGCAGATGATCCGTTGTCCTGCCCCGTGTGAGGGATGTGGGTATAGCATATGCGTTACTCCGCACTAATAATGCAAATCATCCACCGGAGAATGCAAAATGCAGCTGTGAAATATGTACAGCCCTATACCAGTGTCCATTAGGCAGGTCCCATGGATGGACAAACGTACGGCCAAGATGGCATCCATAACTGCAAACCTGGTGGAATCACACAGCTGTAGTAAGGCATAACACAGGGAATACAGATAGGGACTACAGTAGAGACTCCACATACAAAGTCAGACCGCCGTGCAAATACCGGCGTACACAGCACTCACTCTGCCAGCAAGAGAATGGGGATCACTCGCTTCCATAACGCGGAACAAATGGGCGACCTGCGAAACACATACTAATGGCACACCAACGTCAACTAGGAAGGTTAGAGGATGGTTAAGCTATGGCGTACCCACATATAAAGAACAACCTTCAATGAATCAATAGGATCTACATGTTTTGGTCATGTTAATTTGACAATACAGATGCGGGAATGTCCTAATGGGATATCTGCGGATTAGTTGAAGCAATTGTTAGCCTGCATCATTGGAATAACACCATTTGGGTTCAGTGTAGAAAAACCCGGTTTACGTAGCACTACATAATATGGGTACTCAAACAGACATCCGTGATTGCCGAACATACAGCAGCAGTCAATCCCACTGGCCAGATGGACACAGTCCAATAAGTTCTACACTTTACATATGCACATTGGTGTCCATTGTAGGACCCTAAAAATTATTCCATACGCAATGTGAACCAGCTGCGATCGAGAGACCCAGAAGAACTGACAGCCGTGACTACGGCACAGCTAGATATGTGCACCAACAGCGTGTTCAAGGTTGATGACACGTGTCCATGAAATGCAGAACATATGAATAGGACTCCCCAGATTGCCGAGTCCATAGACGTGCGTCCACATCCCATTCCCGCACACATGAAGGATGTGCAATGGGTACCATCGAGGGTTACAGACATGGGATCGTGGGTATGCAGAAATGGGGCTCGGTGTTGAATGGCAGATAATCCGTCATCCCGCCCCGTGGGAGGGATGTGGGTATAGCACATGCGTTACTCCCCACTAATAATGCTAATCATCCACCGGAGAATGCTAAATGCAGCTGTGAAATGTGTACAGCCCTATACCAGTGTCCAGTAGGCAATTCCCATGGATGGACAAACGTACGACCAAGATGGTCACCCATAACTGCAAACCCGTTGTAATTCCACAGCTGCAGTAAGGCATAACACAGAAAATACAGATAGGGACCACAGTACACACCACCCATACAAAGCCAGACCGGCGTGCGAATACCGGCGTAGACAGCACTCAATCTGCCAGCAAGAAAATGGGGATCACTCGCTTCCATACTGCGGAACAAATGGGCGATCTCCGGAACACATAGTAATGGCACACCAACAACGTCAACTAGGAAGGTTATGGGATGGTTAAGCTATGGCGTAACCACATATAAAGAACATCCTTCAATGAATTAATAGGATCCACATGTTATGGTGGTGTTATTATGACAATACAGTGGCGGATATTTCCTATTGTGACTTCTGAGGATTATGTAAAGCAGTTGCTAACCTGCAACTGTGGATGTACACCATTCGGTTTCAGGTTTGAAAGACCTGGATGTCGTAGCACTACATAATATGTGTAGTCAAACACACATCCGTGATTGGGGAACATACAGCAGCAGTCAAACCCACTGGCCAGATGGACACAGTGCAACAGGTTCTACACTTTACATATGTGCAATAACCCTAGCTGATCACATACCTCCTACCTTCTCCTGCACCCTTTGCACTGTCTCCCAACTCTATTTCTCCATTTTATTTTTCATCTCTACCTGAGAAATTGACTCTCTCAACTTCAAACTAAAATTTTCTAGTAACTCTATATTTTGCTTTTAAACTACTTAATTATTTCTGTCTCACATTTTATATACCTGTACTGAAGAAATTTGATAAGTCTCTGTTTTCACCTTTTGAACTTACTGAAAAGATAGCCTAAATGCCTGTTTTAGTTGAGTCTTAAATTCCCTATGTAATTATGAATGCCTGTTTTAGTTGAATCTCAAATTACCTTTGTACTTTGACCTGTACTGTAGAAATTTACTGAAAGGAAAGCCTATATGCCTGTTTTACTTGTGTCTTAATTCCCTATGTAATTTTAAATCCCTGTTTTAGTTGCGTCTTAAATTACCTATGTACTTTGAATGTATTTTTTTTGTTATTATGCATTAGATAGTGGAGCTTTTCTCCTCGGGCCTCCACTGAAAATGGACATGTATCCAGTTGGACTAGCCCGGTTAACAAATGTAAAATAAAAAATAAAAATAAAATAAATATGCACATCGGTGTCCATTGTAGGACCCAAAAATTTAACCCTATGCAATATAAATGTGATGGAGGAAGCGACGCTGAAGGAGTAACAGCCGTGACTATGGCACAGTTAGACATATGCACCACCAGCGTGTTTAAGGTTGATGACAGGTGTCCATGAAATGCAGGACATATGAGCAGAAATACCCATATGGCCGAGTCCATGGAAGTGTGTCCACATCTCAGTCCCGCACACATTAAGAATGTATAATGGGTACCGTCGAGGGCTGCAGCCATGGGATCGTGGGTATGCAGAAATGGGGCTCGGTGTTGTTTGGCAGATAATCCGTTGTCCACCCCGTGGGAGGGATGTGGGTATAGCACATGCCTTACCCCCCACCAATGATGAAAATCATCCACCGCAAATTGCTAAATGTAGCTGTGAAATGGGTACAGCCCTATACCAGTGTCCAGTAGGCATTTCCCAAGGATGGACAAACGTACGACCAAGATGGCACCCATAACTGCAAACCTGGTGGAATTACACAGCTGTAGTAAGGCATAACACAGGGAATACAGATAGGGACTACAGTAGAGACTCCACATACAAAGTCAGACCGCCGTGCGAATACCGGCGTACACAGCACTCAATCCGCCAGCAAGAAAATGGGGATCACTCGCTACCATACTGCGGAACACATGGGCGACCTGCGGAACACATACGAATGGCACACCAACAACGTCAACTAGGAAAGTCATAGGATCCTTAAACTATGGCGTTCACGCATATAAAGAACATCCTTCAATGAATTAATAGGATCTACATGTTTTGGCTGTGTCATTTTGACAATACAGTGGCGGAAATTTCCTAATGGGACATCTGAGGATTAGTTAAAGCATTTCCTAGCCTGCATCATTGGGTTTACACCATCCGGTTTCAGTTTAGAATAACCTGGTTAACGTAGCACTACATAATATGGGTAGCAAGCAGACATCTGCGATTGGGGAACATACAGCAGCAGTCAAACCCACTGGCCAGATGGACACACTCCAACAAGGTCTACACTGTACATATGCACAATGGTGTTCATAGTAGGACCCCAAAGATTCATCCGTACGCAATGTCAACCAGCTGCGATCGAGAGACCCAGAAGAACTGACAGCCGTGACTATGGTACAGCCAGACATATGCACCCCCAGCGTGTTCAAGGATGATGACAACTGTCCACGGAATGCAGGACATATGAACAGACATTCCCAGATTGTAGAGTCCATAGAGGTGCGTCCACATCCCATTCCCGCACTCATGACAGATGTGTAATGGGTACCGTCGAGGGTTGCAGCCATGGGATCCTGGGTATGCAGAAATGGGGCTCGGTGTTGTTTGGCAGATAATACGTTGTCCTGCACCGTGGGAGTGATGTGGGAGTAGCACGTGCCTTACTCCCCACTAATTGTGCAAAGCATCCACCGGCTAATGCTAAATGCAGGTGTGATATGTGTACTGCTCCATACCAGTGTCCAGTAGGCAATCACTAGGGATGGACAAGCGTAGGACCAAGATGGCACCCATAACTGCAAACCTGGTGGAATCACACAGCTGCAGTGAGGCATAACACAGGAAATACAGATAGGGACTACAGTAGATACTCCCCATACAAAGCCAGACCGCTGTGCGAATACCGGTGTACGCAGCACTCAATCTGCCAGCACCAAAATGGGGATCACACGCTTCCATACCGGGGAACAAATGGGTGACCTGTGGAACACATACCAATGGCACAATATCAACGTCAGCTAGGAAAGTCATACGATGGTCAAACTATGGCGTTCCCACCTATGAAGAACATCCTTCAGTGAATTAATAGGATAAATGTCAACTGACCATGGAATACACCTAATCAACATCAAGGACCCGCTGGCACCTTATGGCACACAAACCAAGTCACACATAGGTAGATGAAACAGTCAACGTAGACATTGTCCACGACAGGTCACATATGGTATACGAAGGTTACGTCATACACATGTAAGCGCTGTCACCCGTAGGCTCCGTGAGACTTACACATAGCATAGAAGCATCCAGGCTTTAAATATCCCCCCTTACATTTCCATTTGTTACTTTCTCAGCAAACAATGAACATGGAACCACAGCATAGAAAGCACAGACGCAATGTTAACTACACACACATATATTAACATCTCAGAAAGCATCCTATTAACACATGTATTACATGATATTGTACTATGCCGAATACTCATCAATCAAAGATCTAACAATATATATAGAAGATATGCATATCATATCACTGTAATACAGTGGTAGAGAACTGAAAGAGTGGACAAATGTGTGTTAACTCTACATCTGTACCTAAACTACATTCCTGTTATGGGGGTTTAATCCACCTGCTTCTCAAAAGAGGCCTCATCAGTGTTCCATCGGTCAGCCCTGGTGTGTGGCCAACCCTCCACCTAATAATCCATCTAAATCCGCATTCTACAGCATACCTGATGAGGTTCCCCCTCTGGTATTATAACCTAGACGTCGTAAAACACTGAATGTATTCGTATGCCTTGTGATGTGCTCATAGCCGGCCGTAGGCATACGCCAATCCTGCGGCTGCCCGGGGCGCCGCACTAGTAGGGCCACCTGTCTAGTAGTTGTGTCATGTAGGTATACTAAGATGGGGGCACCATGTGTTGTGGTGGTGGGTGCCATGGAGCCCTACAGCCTAGGGCAGCAGTCGATCTAAGGCCGCTGCCGTCGGAGGGGTAGTATGGTCTGCAGGTATGTGCAGACGTGCACATGAAACAGCGGTCCACAAGGATTACCCATAGTGGCAACACCTGCACAGATGGCTATAGCAGGACACACACACGGCCATGCATACAGCACAGGTAGACATACACACACCATAAATAGGCAATTACACACAAGGTGTATGGCGTGTACGGGTACAGTGTCAGTACAGCAAGGATAGCTGTCTGCCACGATATCCAGCAGATGTCTTTAGGGTGCTCTGGACTACGGACGGTGCATGGACAATGTGTGGATATGCAACGTACCACAGTTCTATGTGTCAGCCATGCAGATATGTGATTCATGGGAAAGACAGCTGTCCATGCAAGAGCAGCACTACAGGCACAACATAGGTACGTAGATATACAATGACAGAGATACAGACGGACACATGTGGCAAGCCCGTGAGTGTAATGTACACAGCACCACCCCACCACACCATAGCAGGGTGCATGTGGAGAACACGCTACGGAGGTCGCCAACCACAGCAGGCACACAAGCAGTACACGAGCTGCGTCTCACCATCCACAGACACAGGGATGGCGGCAGGATATGAGTGTTCTGCGGAAACCTTAAAGCCATACCCTATGAACCCATGCAGCTGGGAGCATGGACACACACACACATGTGGCAGGCATGGTGATTGACCACACCCCCACATACTCAACCGCACAAAAGTATGACACAGGTATGGAATGCGCTACGTGGACCACCGAACACACCACCGTCAGAGGCACATGTACAGGTGGGTGACAACATCCGTAAAGGAATGGCCGCTGATAGCCAAGGTATGTGTTGTGAAGCATCTAAAAGCATGCTCATCTGCAGAGGCAGCTGGGAACACACACACACACACACACAGGGAAGGACCGAGAGTCGAACCTATGCCTACCTACATGAACTCACTACAGCATAAAGCATTTACAGAACGCGTTACCGAGATTACTGAGCACAGCGCTGTCAGAGGCATACTTCTAGGCGGGTGACATCACCCGTAAGAGAATAGCTGGCAATAGCCAAGGTATGTGTTGCGAAGCGTCTAAAAGCATGTTCATCTGCAGAGACAGCTGGAAACACACACACACACACACACACACACACACACACACACAGGGAAGGGCCGGGAGTCGAACCTACGCCTACCTACATAAACACACTACAGCATGAAGCATTTACAGAACGCGCTACCGAGATTACTGAGCACAGCGCTGTCAGAGGCATACTTCTAGGCGGGTGACATCACCTGTAAGAGAATAGCTGGCAATAGCCAAGGTATGTGTTGCGAAGAGTCTAAAAGCATGTTCTTCTGCGGAGGCAGCTGGAAACACACACACACAGGGAAGGGCTGGGAGTCGAACCTATGCCTACCTACATAAACACACTACAGCATGAAGCATTTACAGAACGCGCTACCGAAATTACTGAGCACAGCACTGTCAGAGGCATACTTCTAGGCGGGTGACATCACCCTTAAGAGAATAGCTGGCAATAGCCAAGGTATGTGTTGCGAAGCGTCTAAAAGCATGTTCATCTGTGGAGGCAGCTGGAAACACACACACACACACACACACACACAAACACACAAACACAGAGAATGGCCGGGAGTTGAACCTACGCCTACCTACATAAACACACTACAGCATGAAGCATTTACAGAACGTGCTATCGAGATTACTGAGCACAGTGCTGTCAGAGGCATACTTCTAGGCGGGTGACATCACTCGTAAGAGAATAGCTCGCAATAGCCAAGGTATGTGTTGTGAAGCGTCTAAAAGCATGTTCATCTGCAGAGGCAGCTGGAAACACACACACACACAGGGAAGGGCCAGGAGTCGAACCTACGCCTACCTACATGAACACACTACAGCATGAAGCATTTACAGAACGCGCTACCTTGATTACTGATCACAGCGCTGTCAGAGGCATACTTCTAGGCAGGTGGCATCACCCGTAAGAGAATAGCTGGCAATAGCCAAGGTATGTGTTGAGAAGCGTCTAAAAGCATGTTCATCTGCAGAGGCAGCTGGAAACACACACAGACACACACACAAACACACACACACACAAGGAAGGGCCGGGAGTCAAACCTATGCCTACCTACATGAACTCACTATAGCATGAAGCATTTACAGAACGCCCTACCGAGATTACTGAGCACAGCGCTGTCAGAGGCATACTTCTAGGCGGGTGACATCACCCGTAAGAGAATAGCTGGCAATAGCCAAGGTATGTGTTGCGAAGCATCTAAAAGCATGTTCATCTGCAGAGGCAGCTGGAAACACACACAGACACACACACACACACACACACAGTAAAGGGCCGGGAGTCGAATCTATGCCTACCTACATGAACTCACTACAGCATGAAGCATTTACAGAACGCGCTACCGAGATTACTGAGCACAGTGCTGTCAGAGGCATACTTCTAGGCGGGTGACATCACCCGTAAGAGAATAGCTGGCAATAGCCAAGGTATGTGTTGCAAAGCGTCTAAAAGCATGTTCATCAGCAGAGGCAGCTGGAAACACACACACACACACACACACACACACACACACACACACACACACACACACACACAAGGAAGGGCCGGCAGTCAAACCTACGCCTACCTACATGAACTCACTACAGCATGAAGCATTTACAGAACGCGCTACCGAGATTACTGAGCACAGCGCTGTCAGAGGCATACTTCTAGGCGGGTGACATCACCCGTAAGAGAATAGCTGGCAATAGCCAAGGTATGTGTTGCGAAGTGTCTAAAAGCATGTTCATCAGCAGAGGCAGCTGGAAACACACACACACACACACACACACACACACACAGGAAAGGGCCAAGAGTCGAACCTACGCCTACCTACATGAACTCACTACAGCATGCAGCATTTACAGAACGTGCTACCAGGATTACTGAGCACAGCACTGTCAGGAGGCATACCCCTAGGTGTGTGGTATCATCTGCAGAGGCAATGCGGCCGATAGGGAATGAAGACAGAGTGCGCAGTCACACAGCCTGTTACCATCCCAAGGTGGCCGTATAGTAACACGGTAGTGCTGCAGTCGGGAATACCAAATAACTACGGAGCAGTACATCACGACATGAATACGGGATGCACCACATGACAGTATACCCTATGAGAGGGCATCCAGCGTGCAGGATGTAGGCAGGCAATGTGGCATGACAGCCACATATGAGTCACCTGGATGGTTACCATGGCTATGCAGGATGTCATTGGCCATGGCTACACGCCTAGTAGCAGACATCGGTGCCGACTGTCGTGTGTACCCCCGACAGGTGTACTGGCCATGGCTCTCACACCTAGCAGTTGCAAAGGGGAGACAGACATGCTCACGGGGTATCAACGCAGTCGGCCGCGATGTGCACTGTACTGTGTGTCCATCTACACAGCTGCTTACTGGGCATGCTCAGACACTTAGAATCGGCACAGTGCAGACATGCATACACATGGTGCGATGGCATGGGAGGCAGACTGTGGACCGTTGTGTGTGTCCAGCCACTCAACAGCAACCCGGCCATGCCACAGACGTGGCAGTTGCGAAGGGGAAACAGGCATGCACCCGGGGTGTCAATGCAGTCGGGCACGGTGTGCACTGTACTGTGCGTCTATCTACACAGCTGCGTACTGGGCATGCTCAGACACTTAGAATCGGCACAGTGCAGACATGCATACACATGGTGCGACGGCATGGGAGGCAGACTGTGGACCGTCGTGTGTGTCCAGCCACACAACAGCAACCCGGCCATGCCACAGACGTGGCAGTTGCGAAGGGGAAACAGGCATGCACCCGGGGTATCAATGCAGTCGGGCACGGTGTGCACTGTACTGTGCGTCCATCTACACAGCTGCGTACTGGGCATGCTCAGACACTTAGAATCGGCACAGTGCAGACATGCAATACACATGGTGCGACGGCATGGGAGGCAGACTGTGGACCATCGTGTGTGTCCAGCCACACAACAGCAACCTGGCCATGCCACAGATGTGGCAGTTGCAAAGGGGAAACAGGCATGCACCCGGGGTATCAATGCAGTCGGGTGCGGTGTGCACTGTACTGTGCTTCCATCTACACAGCTGCGTACTGGGCATGCTCAGACACTTAGAATCGGCACAGTGCAGACATGCATACACATGGGGCAATGGCATGGGAGGCTGAATGTGGACCGTTGTGTGTGTCCAGCCACACAACAGCGACCCGGCCATGCTCACACACGTAGTATGTGCTACGTGCCGTCCAGCATGCAGACGGAGTGCACACACCGCAAGTCACGGCCAGGTAAACCCGTACACACGCGCAGGGTGGACACACATGCAGTCACATGTACACACACAGATGACAGCACAGGCGCCACGGGTGCAGGCTGAACATGTACACACTGACGTGAACACTGTAGTTGCTATGCCAGCACCATGTCATCAGAGCAGCAGTATGCCTCACGGTCCAGAAACTGCATGTGACATATGTCCAGAAGACTATGTGGCGGTGTACGTCTGCCGTGCAGAGTACACATGTACTATCAATGATCCCACAGGTGTGATGTAGTCCACCCGTACCGGTATACATGGACAGGCATGCTCCAAACATGCCACGGGCCTGACACAGGTATGACACACGACTGCAGCTGTACCACAGTGAAACAATGTCCGGATATGTCACATATGTGGTTTCCAGGCTGTGTGCATGGACTGCACGCAGGACACATACGAAGCCTGTGATGTACCACATGCATGACACAGGCGTACGCGGTAATACACACACGAAGGGAAGGCGGACACATGTCTGTGGTATGCACCCCCTACAGGGTGTGGCGGTGTACACAGGGACACATCCCCTTGTACAGTTTTCCTGTGACAGCTGTGATACCAAACCACAGTCCATGTTCCATGCATGTTGACACACATGTGACAATGTAGCAATGCATACACACATGGCAACAGGGGATACATGTGACACGTGTACTGTGCATGGTGCAGCCGTGCAGGGGTGGTGTCTGGTGTCCGTAACACAGATGCAACCCCCTCCCACATGCATACCCATCATGGGGGCCATCATATGGTGGCATAGTAACAGCACGCATGGCAGTCTGTGTGTACACCATTTGTTTAAACACCTGTCCACATGCATGTGTGCAGGTGCTGGTCACAGGTGTGTCACACACCGTCCTACCCTGCCATGTGCACACAGTCCGCTATGTCACCTTTACATGACAGTGCTGCCATGATGCATACCCATCGGCCATGCGGGTTCGACCATATGTCACATTGCCACTGTAACCCCTACCACCACCCAAGTGCAGATATTGGCACAGCTGCCGGATACAGTGGTAGTACGCAGGATGCACCACATACCGCTGCACGCCTGCACAAATCCCATGTAGCGGGTGTGGCATTCCTAGCACCAACATGTGTGCAGGAATGTGTGCCCATGTATGCCACAGATTGGGGGAACTATGTGCCACGTGCCACACATCACTGTACACCATGGTAGAGCTCTGTACCTACCTCAGTGTGGGGTGCACCGATGTGGATGGTGTGGTACATGCAACACGTCATCCCTCCGTGTAGACATGTGTGGCCACCACCATGTCAGTGTGTCGACATGTGTGTATGTCTGCTGCCTGTTGAGAGGGTGTATGCAGATATGGTGTTGTGACTGGACACTGACCACACAGGGTGACCATCCCATAGTGGTGCTGCATTGTACAGCCCTGTCATTCCCACACCTGTGAGCCTTACTGGCCACCTGTGCAAGACCACCCCCTGTGACATGGCGTCGGTGCATTGTCTTGTGAGGGTGCCGACCACACAGACAGGTGTCCCCATCTGCACACAACAGTGTGTGTGCCATAGAGGTGTACGCCCCGCGAATGCGGGAATATTCCTATACCGGTACAGCATCCGACTGTCGAACACTGTGCACCACAGCTGACAGGTGACACCTGTGGTCAGTAGCCAGCACACTGCGTATGACACCTGCAGAATGTCACCATACCTGTACTGTGTCATGCCATGTATGTGATGTATCTGTCCACCGTAGCCTGTGGCACCGACCACAGGCGTCAGGTGCAGTATATGTGTGGACATGTGCGTCATGTACCGTGTAAGCAA
Organism: Protopterus annectens; assembly: GCF_019279795.1. Taxonomy (NCBI): domain Eukaryota; kingdom Metazoa; phylum Chordata; order Ceratodontiformes; family Protopteridae; genus Protopterus; species Protopterus annectens. Next base: position 652,345,631 of record NC_056732.1, read on the forward strand.
CGTTACACTGTATCCGGCTCCGTGCTCCGCAGGTCTATGTGTATGACCTCTCTTCTTGCAATCCCGACTGTCTGTTCTGTACATCACAAATGCTTTGCACCTGCTCCCATAGTATTCCCACATAGATAAAGTACATGTATACTAAATGGAGTACTACACTGTCCTAGAATCCCCTTGTGTGCCCAATTCCCTATAGGTGCCTTCTGACCCGGCTACACAGCAAATGCATTCACATCCTCTGGCATGTCGACGGGTCAATTGCTAGTGACCTCTCCTGTTCAGATGGTGAATCTGGGCGTCCTGGCCACTGTTACAGGTGCCTCATGGACAAGGACAAGCCGCACCTCCCCCAATGAACATAATACATGTGACAGACGCAACTATATAGCCAGACAGGGGGCTGTGCTCTCTCCAACCATGACCGGCAAGACCACGCGGGAGGGGAAGGACACAATGCACACCACATACCCAGTGTCACATGTGACTATCGCAAATGCCAATCAAACACATGAACACACTACGACATACCTGGAGGCACTGTAGGACATGTTGCGAACCTAACGAGCCCTCTGAAGCAGACACACAAGCTACTGCCTCCACAGGACATAGGACATGCAACACATAGTTCTCAACGTCAGTGTGCTAACCCGGCAGAGCCCCAAAGGCGACACACACACTGCCAGACACACCTGTAATGGGTGACGCCACTGCCAGACACACCGACGTCCCACCCACCATACTGAACAAGGGAATGATCACAGTAGGCTGCCTGCCGGGCGCTGGAATACGCCACATAACACACGCACTCAGGTCACTCCGCAGCATGTACAGGTATGACGCGGTCATTGCCCATGCTGGTGTCAACATCTGGTGGCATACCACCCTGGGATACATTACAGGAGACATAGAGGGCCAGTCAGATTGTGTAGGCCAGGCCGGCATGTCCCTGACCCTGGGCAGTATCCCGCCCTCATCAAGTATGATGCCACTACACTGGCTCAATGTGGTCACCCTTGATAATGTCCTGGTTACCGGTGTCAGTCTGAGGGGATCCGGATTCCTCTTACCTGGGATGACATGCTTGGCACGCCACGCCCCTTCGCATGGTATGGCTGGCAGCTGTCGCCCCTGGTCTACAAGGGTTTGGCGAAGGCACCTGCCACCCACCCCCACAGTGCTCACCGCAGGCACGGCTCGAATGATAAACCTACCACCCCACACTACAAGCCTGGAGAACACACAGGATAATACAGCTCACTGCCAGTGGTCTACAGCCAAGCTGCACACCCTCAAATGCCCTCCTTAGTATGGAGGACATCGATGTCAGTGCTGTGACTGAAACATTGGTCAGGGCTGCTGAGAGCACCCAAGCACTGTCGGGTCATACCCCATATCACGCGTTCAGGACCATAACCCGGACATAACACAGAAGGAGGGGGAGTCCCCATTTCCATGACGGATACACACACCTCCATGTTGGCAGAGATGCACGCAGCTGCGGGGAATATCCAGGTGCAATTCACCATGGTTAGGACTGCCCTACAGTTTGTTCCATGCTACAGACCACCCTCCCAAACCCAGGATACCTGCACAGCCGTCCTGAGGGCACTGGTGAGTGTGCATGCTCTCACAACACCGTTGTATTGGGTGACATCAACCACCCATACATAGACCGAGAACATTACCTAGGACACAACACCCTACGCCAAAGGTCCCAGGTGTTCATACACCTGACTGCTGTGGGACACCCATGCACCATACCCACTAGGGGGGGATGTATACCAGTTCTGATCATCACACATGGGGAGGATATGCTCCACACAGGATGTACATCCCTCAATGGTGATGTCAGACCGTATAGTAGATCCACTGGTAATCCGCATCCTGCACCCAACACCGGCATGGGAGACCTAAGTGACGACCTCTCCACAGCGAACCACACACGTCATACGACCGGTGTGGTACCCTACAAGGCCTCCATGCCAGTGGTAAACACAGGCCACACTGCTGAAACCCTTACAAATGCCTTCTCTGAGCACACCCAGGGATGTCTGCACCAAGCGATCATGATAACATCAGGACCTTGTCCACCGAAGGCAGGCACATGGTCTGGTGGACCCCAGCCATTGACAAACTGTACAACAACAGTTGGAGCTATTACATGACAGAGCAATATCAGTACCAGGGAAGGCATCACAGATTAATACCGGCATTAACATACGATCACACATACAATCATCCAAGGCGGCTTGTGGGAGTGGTACTGCAGAGGGCACAGGAGACAACCATAGGGCCTTCCTTAGCTGTGGTAGGGACATGGGTGGGAGCGCACAGTCATGCCCGGAATTACTCCAGAATGGTACCATGACCACTGAACCCACAGACATTGTCAACAAACCAGCGGACATGTTCCATGCATACATCTACCCCCCCCAAGAGGGGACGTATCCATCCCACCAGAGTCTAGCCTCCCAAACATCCCGTATGCCCAGGAGTGATCTGATATCTGTTAAGCGGTGAACACAGCACCAATGGGCCCAGATGGTGTCCCTGGCTGTGTGCTACTCAACCTCATTGAGGCCCTCGCCCCACACATAAGGCCGCTGTGTCATCTTAGGCTTACTACGGGCTAGGTCCCCGCTGGATGGCATACGGCAGCTGTGGTACCAGTACGCCAGGGTAGTGCTCTTATGGACTGTAGACATTCCTGCCCTATCAGCTTGACAAGCCTTGTCTGCAAAGCTGTGGGGAGGTCCATACTGGGGCCCATACGTACAGACAGTGGTGTACAGCCAATACCGGAACATACCCACATCGACTTAGTCAAGGGCAGATCCTGCCTCCTAAACCTGCTCGACCTGTCTGGAGGGGTCACTAAGGCCATTGATGGGGGTACGTCGGTTTGCACAGACTACCATGACCTGGCGGGAGCGTTCAAACCACACTCCACGTGGGACTCATGGAAAGGCTCGCCAGTGTACATGTGGAGACATATGTCACACGATGGTTTGCCAACTGGATGGAGGACACACCACACAGGGTTTGTGTTCCCGGTGCCATGTCAGACTCCAAGCTGGTCTCCAGTGGAGGCCCACAGGGCTCATTCCTGGGCCCCCTCCTGTTCAGCATTCAACCTTCCAATGTGCATGCAAACATAGGGGGATTGTGGCAGACAAGGTATGCAGATGACTGCACACCGGCCACCATACTCAACACCCCATCTGACACGGACATCCACCTAGGGCCTCATAGGAATGGATAAATGGTGCCAGAGCCATGGCCTGATGCTACATGCCAGGGAAGGTGCAGACCTACCCAGTGGGAAGGACATGTTCGGCCCGACGTAACATGTAGGTGGTAATCCATTCAACATGGTGGACGTGTTCAGGGACATGAGTACCACACCTGTCGGTAACCTCTGTCGACACTCACAATGCCAATGTGGTTGGGAAGACATTCCACTGTGGCCACCTGGTCAGGACGGAATCACATCCACATCAGGGGAGTTCATTGTACCTCTGTACACTTCACACATCAGACCAATGATTGCGTACAATGCCACATCTGGGATGTACCTAACCTGACACCTGCAGCACTTGGAAGGACCACAAACGTTCCACAACACAGGGATGAAGGTGCTGAGACATGTGTCACATGCTGCCCGACCAAGGGGACTCCGGCTGTATACCTTCCCAGCATGTCTGCTCTGTGGTGATCTGTGCCTGACATACACGGCCATGTCCGACCTGGGTGACATGGACATGTTCCACCTCCTAGTCTCCAAGCAAACACGGGCACAGAAGCAACTGACAGAAACCTCAACACGAACATAAATAGGACGTGCTGGGGGGACAGGGTCAACGCCCAGAGACCCCCTACAACATGGAAAGGATTCCCAGCCCATGTGAAGCAGAGCCCCTGACTGACTTTGTCCAAGAGTAATCATGACGTGTGGATGTGTGATCGTAGGTATGCGCCAGGCATCATCTCTGTGTCACTGCTGGACAGAGGGACAGCGGACCGATGGGTGTGGTATCCTCATCCTAAGGGGTGTTAACAGCCACACACACTCTGGCTAGGCTTACACATGCCGTAGGGCACATAGCCTGGTATGTACATGTGCGCCTATGTACCTATGCAGGGGTCCATGCAGGTTGCGGGTACCTGTGGTATGCTGATATTGCCAGATGTGCCTGTGGGTACCCCACAGCTACATGTGGGGGACTGGCAACAGTGCTCACAGTAGGCACATGCAAGTACACCATAATTGGCATACAGGTTAACTGAACCAACATGGTGCTACACATGTAACCGCCACGCATACCGTGTACACAGAGCAATGTATGCTGCACCTGCACTACATGGTATGTCTGCTGCATGATGTCTGTGCACGACCCACGTCACATACGCACCTGTCACCTGTCATACACAACCACTGCAACATACACGTCGCGTACTATGCGGACACAGGTATCACATACACCTCTCACTATTTTGTCCACCCTGTGCATCAGAATATGTTTACATAACAGTGCACCAATGGTGTGGATCATGGTGCTGCGGCAGAGGCTTCATCATATGCACAGGGTGATATGTGTGCCAGGGGCATAGGCTGTACCAATGGATGACATCATGTGTGTGTGTAAGGGCCTGTGCATTTACTGGGCATGACTGTGCAGAATGCATGTGGATGTGGTGGAGCCCTACAGTTGTGTCTGCTGTGTGTGGGTAT
>NC_056732.1:652358074-652458074 GCF_019279795.1 Protopterus annectens
AAAGGGCTGGGTGACACATTACACAACACATACCATACCTACACTACCCTCGGCATGCACCATACCTCCATGTGTCTGCTGTGTTAAACCTGGGGATATCCCCCCTCTGGTAGATGAACATATATGCTTCACGGCCCTGCTAGCCACACCCTGGACACACACCCATCACAGCATACATGGTACATGTGCTCTACAGCCGGTACTACTGACGTCTGCTGACGGGGGTTGTTAATGGCATGGCACCCCGGCAGATGGACAGTGTACGTGACTATGCTGACACATATCACAGTGCACTTCTGCAACATGTACGCAATGGTAGGGACCATGCTATTCCACACAGACACATGGCAGTACTGGCCTTTTCACAGACGCCACGGTGGTAGTCATGTTCCATGCACATCTGCTGTGTGGGCACATGTGCAGGCTGTTGCACGGTGGGTATATTCACATGTGTGGGGTGCATCACTTGACAGCCATGGTGGGTCCTCGTGGTCCATCACATGCTCCAAGGCTAGCTACCTACACATGACTGCCGCACATTGCAGTGTGGGCCCTCAGGCAGTGTGGTGGTATCTCTGTGTTGTTTGGCTTCATCCACATTCGATGTAGTGTGCAACAGTCACCCAGGCATTGCTGACTGAGATGATGTTGGCAACATGCCAGGCAATGGTGTACCTACCAACAATACACACTCTCACTCACTACAGGGTTGCACTCCATACATGGACATTGCAGTGTCCCTGTGGACACATACATGGTACTGCCATGCACACGTTATGTCCTAAGACACTGTCCCAATGTCACCTTCCAATCTCCCTAGCTGTTATGTCCCGCCAACCTGTTTGGTATGTGTCTCCACAGCAGCCCACTGAATTAACTGCTAGCCTGTTCCTGGACGTTGTGTACCTTGACCACCACACTACCGCATCTATCACACTACACATGGGTGGTACTGCATTGCACGTGTGGGACTGCATTCATACACCCATGACTGGACCATTCAGTATGGCACTGGGGCACGTCCTCACATCCGTGCTTCACACACTCATTGATGACCTCCATGCCTTTACTGGCACCCTTGTTGGGCCTCTGTGTGCCACAGCACACCACATACACATGCTGGCCACCTGTCATACCATTGCATGGGTGGTTGGTGTGGTACACAGGGTAACAGATCAGACATTGTCCCCACATTGCCCTTCAGCACCATTCCACATTCTGGTATTAGCAATGTACACATCCACCATCACATCATACCCTGTGTTTCAGGATGTTAGGCTATATGAATCCTGGACAGGACACACAGTGGTGCAAGCATATCATGCTACCTACTACATGTCAGGTACATGTGGCATTACACAGTCCTCAGTCATGTGGCCCCTCATGTTCACTATTTGCTTACATACACAACATGCTGTCACAGAGTACTGTCCATGCCTAGATATCACACATCTACATACCTGGCACCATTGTAGCTCCACCAGCTCATACTGATAGCAACCGTACAGGTGTCGGTGTGGCAGATACATCGTGTGGATGTCATTGCATCAGGATACATCACACATGGTGCATGCACATCACCTTTGCATAGCAACAGTCATCCACTGGGTATCACATGGATACTGTCCCCATACATGCATATCACATTGTACATGGTTGCTGCACACACACATGCCCCACATGGTGCTGTGGTTGCCATATTCCAGTGTGGCATGGGTACACATCCACAGGGCCACACATATCTGTACTGTGTGTGTTGCTGGTACATAGGTAGCCATTGTACCTGTGCCATACACACATCTACACATGGGCAGGGTTACAATAACACATTCGTGGTGTACCTTCCACAACGGCTACGACTTTACATGGCACGGCATTATCATGCCGTGATGTGTACCAGGCTCGGACAGTTTACATATGCGGATGACAGACGGGGAACACATCTGTACTCATCTGCATACCACATACACAGGGGTGTCATCTACTCTGACATGGGCTATGTCCTCCGCATTAGTGATGCATGTAGAACTCATACATGGCAATTGCAGTGGGCGGGGTGAATGGAGCACTCCTGCATATGTGCACACATGCCACATTGCATGGCCTGGGCTTCTGTGTTACTTCCGCAGACACAACACACACCTTGCTGTGGAACGTAGGTCCTGTGCACATATCACAGGGACACACTGTGGCACTGTTCATGTGATAGCTCTCTTGCTGATAGGGTGACACATAGTCATGGTACCACCACAGCAGCAGTACTGTGTGAACATGCAGTTGACATCCACCTCTGCTGTTCAGTGGACACTACCATGGGAGGTGACACTACTGTGTACACTGCACATGTGTTTACACATGGACCTGCCGGACTTCATTGTTGCACACATTGCACCTGCTACAGATCGTTTGGACATGGTTACTTGGTGTTCCTTCCATTTCGGCTGGCTATTCTGAAACTACTCTGTCCCATATGTACAGGCCATACATATCCTGTTAGTGTACATAACACTAGGCCATACCTCCATTATGCATGCTATGCCTGTGATACTGTGTATGATGTCTGTCATATCCACCATGACAGCTTTACATTACACATACTTGACATAGTAACCCCTACTGCGGGGCATACGTGCACGTCGTGCGCACATTACGTATGACATCGACGGTATATGCCCATACACATGTGTGCTGTGACAGTATACATACATGTCCTATCCCCTGCTGTGGCACTTCCTTGTTGAACATCCACTGCCAGCATCGGCATGGGTGGTGGCATTGTTCTGTGTTATGCCCCCCTGTGACAGCCCTTGTGTTATCCCGGCTGTGTACATGATGTCCCACTGCTGTGCACATGGTGTCCACAGTCGTTGGTATGCTCAGCGGGATAGCACTACATAACCACCTTTTACCACTCTCTGCTTTATAAACAAGTATCCTTACTTACAAACACTGTTCACATACAGTGCAGCTTCGTCATACACATCATGCGTTACACACCAGTACATCTCGTGGGTTCTACATACATTTCCTGTGTTTCCTTCCGTTTTCCGTTGTGAGTATCGCTATAGCGTTGTCTCTAACTCGATCCGTTTTTTATTTGTGGTTCGGTATGAGCATACGGTTTGAGTATCCTAGGAGTCATCCTTATATCCGTCATCACCTGTGACATGTGGGTTCATCACACCAATAGCTGTTCCTCAGTGTGTACTTGTGCGCATATCACCTGTGCATCTACTCCATTCGTACAGTACACGTCATAACTAGGGCATGGTTCATTCCTCGCCTGGGCGTTGGTTATTTGCACTACCTTCGTGTAGATGGTCTGTATTGTGTTATGTTATGTGTAACTGCAGCCGCTATGTGTGGCGTCAGGTACATTTCGCTGTGGTGTTAGCCGTGGATTGTGTGTGTTGGGTATGGTATTATGTTCGACATGTGGGTGTCCCTGTCTTGGCGGCGTCTGTCGATGGCGTTTTGCATTCGGATGTGTCACATAGCTCTTGTATTCCTTTAAACAACGGATGCAGGTACGCATCCGCTGCTGATAGTGTTTCCCACGCGAGATGTTGCGGTTATGCCGCTGTCATTGACTGCCTGTATGTTTGTGCTGCTATTGCGGCTTGTATCCCTTTGATATGTGCGATGGGGAATATCGGCGGTTGTGGGTGACGGGTACGAGTTGTGGGCCTTGCATTTCTACATACACGGTATGCTTGTGTGTGTGCTCCATCCCTGCCTGGGGAGCTGGCAGTTACCTGTCTGTTGTTGTAGGAGTGTAGGTTGTGTTGATGTCGTCTGGTGTCGGTATCGCCTGCATGTGTGCTTCCTGCATGTATTCCTCCGTCACATCAGTAGTATATCTGCGGTTGTTCGTACGTGCCGACTATCCCTTGGCATTTTGTCCAGGATAGGTTCATAGGTTCATAGGTTCATACTAGGCTATCTGCCCAAGGGCATTTATAAGCCTAGTCCATAGTTATTTGGCTTTCGCCACCCCTTTAGTTTGAATAAAACTATGCCTATTTAGGTTCATACTAGGCTATCTGCCCAAGGGCATTTATAAGCCTAGCCCATAGTTATTTGGCTTTCGCCACCCCTTTAGTTTGAATAAAACTATGCCTATTATTTTGCTGTGCCTCTGTCAAGCAGTGACACTGAAGTAATCCCTGGGGTATATCTGCGATACTTACAGTCATTGTGGTCCTGTACTTGGGACGGCCTGTATGCTACCGGTTGCCACCGATTCGGGTGGCGATTGCTTGTTTGACACTCGTAGAACACACAGCGGTGTTTACGGGCCGATACGTAGCCACGATCGGTGCCGGGGTAGCACATGCGTATTTCCGCGGTACATGACTATTGATGTGTAACGTTGCCGACGTATCGTTTTGCAATTAACATATCGGTGTCATACATACGGTCATGATTTGTACATATGTCCTTTGCATTTCATGTTGGCTATCTTCCTGTGGTACATTTTGGGACATTTTCGCTTTGCATCGTTTTACGTCGCCACGCGCCTAGCCAGGGAGGGGCTCTCAGTACTACTTTGGGGGTACTGCTGTACATACGCCTGTGGTTCCTATACTGTATGCCTACACATGTTATTCCACTCCGCCTGTCACATGGCACCTACATACACATTTTACAGTGGCACACACATTACACTCGCACAGCGGAACACACGACACCCTCAACGCACACATACACATACTGCCGCTGTCACAGGGACGGTTGCACACAGTACCTGCATTGCCCGCATCACCGGCGGCGGTGTCTACCTCCACTCTCATATCCTCATAATATTACCCGCACATGTACTGTTACTGTACCGTGGCCTGGCGAACATCCTGACTCGCGATTATGCATTTAGGTAGGTTGACCTTTCCATGGGTGGCGTTTCCTGTTCTGTCAACCCTCCCGGATACTCAGGTTGTCGTTCACTATGTTTCCTATGTACAGATATCGCGTCTTACTTCTCTGTCACCTTGCATCCCTCTGATTCCCTGTCTTACCTGTTGTACTTTATATATATGTGTATGTGTACATATATTTCTATGTGTGTAATGATATCTATCTCCATATCTGTGTATGCACATATGTACATGTCTATGTATACACCTTGCGGCGAACGTGGCAGCATACAGCAACGCCGTCTGCTGTAGGACCCGCATACGGTTAAGGTGTTGGCGTTCCATGCTCCGCTGGCTGTTGGGTGTGCAGTGTTTGGGTGCTGCCTATGTTGGAGTCACACATGGGACCGCCCATACAGTACACATTACGGGTGGCCATGTTTGTGTGCCGTCCATTTCACTGTGTGTGCAGGTAGGGAGGTGTCAGTCCATGGGGCCTACGCTGTCAGAGTATGTGCTATACGTTCCCTCTTTGCCAGGGCATAGGCATATTGGGTACGCCTCCGTCTGCCTACTGGGGCTGGCACAGTGTGTTCTTGGCGATGAACCCTCTGTGCCTGTGCTTGCCTTGGCAGTTGTGGTGGGCTTTGTGGCCCTTCACCATTCTGTCCCTGCAGCAGCTGTTTCCGCAGGATCATATTATGTAGCATGGCACATACTATGAATATGTGGGCACATGTGCCTGGAGAGTACTGCAGGGCTCCACCGGATGTATCCAAGCACCGGAACCATGATTTCAGCATCCCAAACACACGCTCTATGATTATTCTGGTTTGTGCGTGTGCCTCATTATGGCGTTCTTGCATGTGTGTGTGTGCATTTCTGATGGGTGTCATCATCCACGGCTCCAGTGCATAGCCAGCATCCCCCACAAGGTGGCCTTGTGTGATGTCCCCCCTGGCGAATACCTGATACAGCTGTGAGGCATGCCAGATATGGGAGTCGTGGTAGCTTCCAGGGCTGCCAGCACACACATCCATGATAATGCCCTGCACATTGCACACGACCTGGCAATTGATGGAGGGGAATCCCTTGCGGTTTATGTAGCATCTCCCCTGCTCCCCAGGTGGTGACTTGATTTGTATGTGCGTACAGTCTATCGCACCCAGTACCTCCGGGTATTGTGCCACACGGTGGAAGTGGCGCATATTGCTAGCCAACTCCTCCTGAGATCTGGGGAAGTATATATACTCATGGGCATGTCGTAACATGGCATCCAGAAACTGGTGTAGTACCCTGGATGCTGATGCCTGTGAGATGCCCATTATATCCCCGGTTGGCCTTTGAAAGGTACCTGTAGCCAGTATTCGCAAGCTTACACATACCTTTGTGTCCACTGGGATGGGCTCCCCTCTGTTGTTTCTTGTTCTCAGGCATGGCGGCACAGCTCCGCTATTTGCTGTAACGTGTCCCTGTCCACCCTGTAACGCTCTACTATCTCCAGGTCTTGTAGCCCTGGTAGGTTACCCTTGGTCTGAACACTCTCCTTCGCCTCTGAGGCCTACGGTAGTTGTCGGCACCCTCCTCCGCAACTCCGTCTGTCTCTGACACATGCTGATGCATCACGGCCACGGCGGCACCCAACATATACATTTTAAAAGTTCCCCGTGTGTTTACACCTAAAGTGCGGCATTTGGGAATACTTGGCTGTGTGTTGTGTGCATTCACACTTTATACTGTTGTGCTGTACACCCGGTGATGTCATTGGGTGTGTCTGTGCGGCCGTATCTGTGGATTATCTTCCGTGTTTTACCGTTGGCACTGCAACGCTGTTGCCTTTGGTGTTACATTACACTTGCCTGCATTGGTTTAGCTTTAGACCTTACCTTACTGCTTCTGCACGTTGCGCATACTATTTCCTGGATTGCATCCTGCAGAGCCCTGTCATGTGTCGTCTCTGGGACATGGCATATCATGCATTTTGTCCACCGCCGCCGTTATGCTACCTCTCTACTTGGCTGTGCTGTACCGGTTCTTCACTCTTTGCATTCTGCTACCTCCCCTACTTTCTTTGCATTCATATGCCTCCCCTGTCCCATTTTGCGGGTTTCTGCATGCGAAGTTGTCAGCTGCCGCCAATTGCCTTTCGTGGGTTGATTGGTGTTGATTGCTCATTACGATTCCAATTACACTGCTTCCGCATTTCCTCATATTCTCCGCATCACCTTCCTGTATCCATTGTTGTTGACGGGGTGGCCGTCACATGACTGGGTTAGGGGAACGTAGTCATCCTCGTGCACATGCATCTCTGCGCGCATTGTGTGCTCTCAGCGCAACTATTTCCCCACACGCCGGTCCTGATGCTGTGATGTGCATTGTACAGCCCATGTTTGCTGAGCTCCAATGTGCTTCCTCCTACAGTGGCACACCCCTCTGCAGTTGACATGTATTCCCTCTGGGCCACTCCTCGGTGTATTACCGCTGCGCCGTTTGGTGCAGCCTTACGCCGGCGGGGGTTTTGCGATTCGGTATTATGTGCCTCATTTGCATGGCATTGACTACTAATACATAGTTACGGCGCCGAATACTGCCGCCACTCCTTGGCAACCCTTGCACCGTGGTTGTGGCTTTCCATGCATACTATGGTGTATTATGGCTGTGAAGCTGATGTGTATTATACTGCTCTTTTATGACATTGTCATATTATTTCATTGTTTCGCACCTTCCGCGGACATGTCCTGGGGTTCTGCTGTGGTTTCTGCGGACATACCATTTATGTCATTATTTACATTTTGTGCATGTTTTCTTTTGACATTCTCGGTGTCTTTCGCCATTGGCATATTGCAACAGTATGATACCTGACGTTGACAGCCTTCCGTTACTCCTATGTCATGTTTGGATATATGTAAACCGTTTTTTTTGGTTTACATTGCCGTGCCCTTATGCTACGCCTGCGCCACTTAGTGGATCACTATATGCCTTCATTTGCATGGTGCAACACCGCACATGGGGTGTTTAACATACCTACGCCGGAGGCGGCGCAACTCAGGCGCACGCCGGTAGTGCACGTGGGATTGGATCGTACCTGAATCGCTCGGCGGCCATATCTGGCGTTGTAGCGCCTATGCTATGCGTGCGCCTGGCGCAAGGTTCATGAATCCCGGGGGTGATGTGTACAAGGTTGATAAAGTAGCACTAATTGTTGAGTATGGATATTGTTGAATTATAATGACAGCGGTTTGAATTGTCTTTTTTAGTTGAAATGTTCTAAATGGATACTTTTGTCGTTATTGGTTCATATATTTGTTTTTCTATTGCTTAATGGAAAAATGTTCAAAATTATAAATTTAAAGTGCACCATAACAAATGCTGATGAAATAACCAAGAAATATGATTTAATTTAAAACAATCAGGAAGGTGAATCAAAGAACACCTGCATTTATGCACGATTCCAAAAATGTGTGCAAGGGAGGTGGGGGCTCAAGCTGCACTACAAATCCCACTGGCTAGATGCATTTTAAATGACTGTCACTTTTAATGCATTTTCAGTGAAAGTTTTAATGTGTTTGCAATGCGAGTTTCATTGCATTTTCAGTGAATGGGAGTTTATTATTAGTCATGCTACATCTGTTGTCAATGTGAGACTTTTGCCTTTGTTTAACACATGTCAATCAGTGTTTGTGCTCTAAAAATGTCAAATAAAAGTTAGAAATCAAATCTAAATCTCTGCAATCATTCTAAAAGTGAAAAAAAAATAGTATGCATGCTGACAGGTTTGAACAGTGTTCATGGTAACTGAGGACAGAAAATCAATTAACAGGATACTAGAATATATTTATTTATTTTTTTTATTTTTATTTTACATTTGTTAACCGGGGGTGTCTGATTGAGCCGAAAAGGTTCTTTTTCAGCAGAGGCCAGGGGAGAAAAGCTCAACATAGAAAAATTACAGATACATTTAGTTATTTAGACATGATCAGTATACACACAAATTACAAAAAAACATGTTTTTACAGTGGTATGCAGCGCATCAACAGTTACAGTGGAGAGAACAAACAGCAAACTATTAATTTAAAAATAAATGTAATTGATAGATTTGTGGTGTACAGCTGAAATTTGGAACATAGGTAGAATATATACATAGTACACATGTACAGTACACACATTGTAGATTAGCCAGTGTTTGTGAGTAAGATTGAAAACTATTATCAAGTACTCTAGGTTTAGCATGTGTACCTTATCCGCTTTCACTAGCCCGGGGAGCAATCATGGCACTGCCAACTTTGCTTGAGATGTTGCCTGATGAGGTCTTTAAATGTGGCTTTGGACAATGCATTTTGAATGCTAGTGGGGACAGAGTTCCATTTTTTAGCCACTGAACTACTATATAGTGCTTCTCCAAAGCTATTGTAGCTGTTGGTGAATTCTAGTAGTAGTTTGCTTGATGATCTAAGAGGCCTTTTGGCTGAGTGATGTTGTACTTGATTTTTGAGGGCAGGACACTTATTGGGGAGGTAATAGACTGAATGACAGAGGCAGAGCTGATTGTAGCCTAGGAGGTTGGGTAGTTCAAGCCAGTGGAGCTGTCTCAAAGCAGTGCAGTGATGAGTTCTATATGAGCAATTTGCAGCAAAGTGGGCAATTCTGTTATAGCAGGCTTCCATTTTGCTTAGTTCAGTTTTGTTGAGATTAGTCAGAATAGGAGATGCATAGAGTAGGGTGGATAGAAGTTGGGAGCGAGCAATGGCTGATCTTGTGTTGTTGGAAGAAATGGATTGATATGGTAGAGTGATCCCAGTTTGGTATGTACGTTTTTAATAGTTAAGTTGAGAGGACTATCAAATTTTAGGTGGGAGTCTATGGTTATTCCCAATTGCTTAGCCTGTGCCACTGGAGTGATTGGAGTAGCATTTGTGGAGTAGATAGTGAATTGACTGTTATCAGTGTTTTTGTTAGAACTGGTTATAATCATAAGCTGAGTTTTCATTGGATTGAGGATAAGTTGGGCTTTGGTAAGGTAGTTTTCAATGTCAGAGAATGCTAGTTGAGTTGTTTGCTGGAGGGTGGGAATGTTTTGTGCAGCACAGATTAAGGTAGTGTCATCTGCATACTGAATGATAGATGCATGCTGTGTGGAGGTATGGAGGTCATTTGTGAAGATTGTGAATAGTAGTGGTCCTAAGATAGAACCCTGTGGGACTCCTATAGTTATGGGCAGCTGAGGAGAGAGAATTTTCCCATTTCACAGCTTGGCACCTGTCAGTTAAGTAGCTTTGGAATGAGGTAAGAGTGGATATTAGGTGATATTGGTTTAGTTTGTTTAGCAGGATTTGGTGCAAGACTGTGTTAAATGCTGTGGACATATCCAAAAAAAGAGTTGACACCTGCAGGCCTTCATTTTTGAGACAGTTTACTGTGTCTGTGAAGCAGAGGAGGGCTGTAGTGGTACTATGGGCAGGTCTGAAACCATGGTGAGTAGGTGACAAGATGTTGCTGTCTAGGAGATATTTTAGCACCTGGATATGGATGCATTTTTCTAGGATTTTGGCCAGGAGGGAGAGTAAAGCAATGGGTCTGTAGTTATTAAGTTCAGTGGAGGTCCCGCCTTTATGTATGGGTGAAACATAGGATATTTTCCAGAGTCTGGGCACATAGTTTTCAACAATTGATCTGTTTATGAGAGTGGAGATTGGGATAGCAATAGCATTTGCTGTGAGTTTCAAGAAATAGCTGGGGAGTAGGTCAGCTGCTGTTGATGAGGTTTTTGGTTTGGAGAGCATGCTTTTCATTGAAGGGGTGGAAACTGTTTTGACTGTAAAGCTTGTATTAGTGTTATTTGTGTTGGGGGGATAGTGAGGAAGGAACTGTCTTGTGATACTAAGGATAGAATTGAGTTCACAAAGTGGGAGTTGAATTGTGTTTCGATGGGAACTTTAGTGTCATGGTGGTTGGTTTGGGGGTACCTTGTGGGTGGGTTTTAGTAGCTGGTTTACATTTTTCTAAATTTATTTGGGGTTGTGTTGGTATTTTGTTTGTACTGTCATGTAGTAGGACTTTTTGTCCAGCCTAATGCATTTTTTTGCACGGTTGAGCAGTTCTTGGTACTTAGTTAGGCTTTGTGTTTCTTTGTTTTTTTTTTATAGTAAAGCCAGGCAGTGTCTCTGGACTTGAGGATTTGTTTGGTATGTTTACTGAGCCAGGGGTTTGTAGAGGTTCTAACCTTGATTTTGCACAATGGGGCAGCAGTGTTTAGGTGTTGTAGAAATGTTTTGTTGAAATATGCAACAGCCTGGTCAAGTGGGAGGGGTTTTAGGGGGGTCCAGTCACAGTTACAGAGTAAAGTATTGATGACCTCAAGAGAGAATTTTGTTGTGTTTCTAGTGAATATATAGTTAGTGGTTTTGCATATGCTTGTCCTACTACATATAAGGTATATTATGTTGTGGTCACTTAAGGTATCTGGGCGACTGCCTGCATGGGGCACAATGTGGGGTTGTTAGTTAGGACCCAGTTTTTATCACATCTAGTTGGAATTTGGACTAGCTAGCCATGGAGATTTATTAGATTACTTGGTGGTTCTGATATGCAGGTGAACCAATCTAGGTTGAAATCCCCCAGAATAAGGGTTTCTTGTGAGTATGTGGAAGAACACCAGGATAAGAAGTCTTCAAGGCTAGTAGGTGTATTACCAGGTAGAATATAGATCACAATTGTGGTGATGACCTTTTTAGGGCGATGTTGAATTTGTGAAATAAGTATGTCCCAATTATTGGAGGAGGGGTAGGAGTTTGGTAATTGACATACAGTTAAGTTGGACTTATACAGTAAGTCAGTTCCACCCCTTTATGAAGTGGTCTGTCTTGTCTAATGATATTGTAGCTGGAAGGGAGAACTTCTGAGTTAGCTATATTTTTATTTAGCCAGGTTTCTGTTAAAGCAACTATGTCTGGGGAGTAGTGTGCTATTGTGGCCTGGAGTTCAGGTATTTTATTTTTGATACTTCTAATATTAATATTTAGCATTAAAAGATGGTTGGTTTTGCTGCTGTTGTTGATTTGCCCATGGATGAAGATAGTGGGTGTGTTATGTTCTGACATTTGTGTTGGAGCAGTTTGTGTTGGATAGGATGGATTTGGGCCTGGGTTGGGGTGGGTATCCCCAATTATGGTGAGCCTGGTGTTAAAATGGTGATACAGATGTTGGAGTTTGGTGATGAGTGTGAGAAAGTATTGTGGTTCTTTGGAGTAGGAATGAGACCATATGTGCTTAGTTCTGAATTGGTCCATTATGTAGTTATTAAACAATTGTGGGCATATAGTATTATAATGTGTGGTGTCTGTATATGAGAGTGCATAATGTAGTTTTGTGCTACTAAGTTTAGGGATATTGCTAGAGTGATAACTTGTGGTATTATAAAGAATTATGAGAAGACAGACTAGACATAGTTGTGTGATAGTCATGGTTATAAAGTTTTAGTTGGTTCTAGGTGGGGGTCTGGATAGGAATTATAGGGCTGCACTATATGTAGATGCGTAAGTAGTGTGGGTGATGTAAATAATGCCTAGTGGGAATGAGAGTGGTTGGGAGTATTTTGTGGTGGAGCAAGTTGGTGTTGTATAATGTGATCTGACTTGAGGAGCTGTGATTGGTGGAGGTAATGTGAGGGTGAACTGTGGGTGTGGCTGTGATTACTATAAATGTAGAGGTAGTGGGAGGGAATAGGGGGCAGGGCAGGGGAGCGGCGAGAGCCCGAGCGGTAGTGAGGGCGAACAGAGTGGGGCAGAGCCCACCAAGACAAGAGTAAAAAGTAAGTATTACTTTACAAATCTGAACACTTTAAACAAATTCCTGAGGTCTAATGGCTTACCAGCAAGCAGAATGCAATTGCTGAAGAGCACTTGTGTCCTGGTGGGAGACTAGAAATTTAAAGATGGCTCCATGCTCAGCAGGATTCTAATATAGACTTAGTATTGGGGAGGGAGATAGCACAAGGGGTGTAAACCAGGTGGAATGCAAAGAAACAAGTGAAACCAGAGAGGCAATCAATGGAAATCTATCAGTGCAGGCCGCAGAGGGGGTGAGTAATAATTCAAACTCTACCTATAAACTGAAGGAGAGAAGAGACAGAAAAGTTTATTAAGGCTGGGGGTGTGTCTTCACATTGACTTGCTTATTAGTAGCCAATTTGTGCATAGATTAGAGTAGGGAGATATATTAGCAATGAAGGGGAATGTATAGAGATGCAAATAAACAGGTGGGCCTCCAAGTGATACAAATTAAGGCAGAAAGCATGGATAGGGCTGCTTGATGGTTAATTTAGTCACAGGGATCTGAATTAAATGTATACTGTCTATTGGACAGTTAGGATTACTGCACTAGCTGGGGGGGGGGGGGCACAATTTATTTTATTTATTTATTTATTTTTTTCAGTTTGTTTACCGGGGAAGTCCACTGGGCCAGAACGTGCCCATTTTCAGTGGAGGCCCAGAGAGAAAAGCTCCAAAAGCAATACAATACAATAATGGTTACATAATGTTAAAGGCAAAATGCATGTATAAAATTCATACAGTCAGGAAATGCAAAATGCATAAAATGTACATCATAAAACACAGTTAACAGATAATAGAGAACACAGTTTACAGGTATTTCCATTCAGCGAGGATGATCAACTGTCTGTAATATAAAGATCTGAGGTTTCTTGTGTTTTTACATTGGGGGGGGGCAGTTAGCATGCAGATGTTTTAGTTAAATGAGGTAAAAAACTTGCTGTGCAGACAATAGAAATACTGTGATATTTACAATATTTACATACCTGGGAGTCAAGTGAGAGAAATTGCTTAATCAGTGCCTGTCAGCTTAAGTCCATTTTAGGAGAATAGAAATAATAGTTTGAGGGTAATTGGTGACTGTCAGTTAAATTTATTTTAGGAGAATAGAAATAATTGTTTGAGGGTAGAGTGGAGCAAGGAGTATGTAGAGCTCATTGGGGAAATTCCCTTGAATTTAGGTAGGGTATAAGCAGGAACATTTCCATTTGGATGACAGGTATGAGAAAAGTTGGGTCTTGAAGATTTCTGAGTTTGGTATAGTCCTATGTGAAGGAGGGAGAGAGTTCCATTTCTTACCTAGAGAGAAAGAGAGTAGAAGCTGGCCAGCAGGATGTTTGGGTTTGTGGAAAGAGATTAAATTTTGGTGTTCAGATCTCAGAGATCTGTTTGGGATGTATGGGGGGAAGGATATTTGTTAAGGCTGGTCATTTATCTGAGTAGAATATTAATTTGTGAGTGGTGGTTAGTTGAAGATAGTCTAGGTGGTTAGAAGGTTCTAGCCAGTTCAGTGATTGTAATGTAAGGCAGTTGTGAGCAGAGGTTTTGGATTTAGTTGCAAATTTAGAGATCTTATTATAGCAAATTTCAAGTTTTGAGGTGTTGGAAGACAGATTAGTTAGAAGAGGAGCTCCATATAGTAAAGAAGGTAGAAGGTAGGTAGTTGCCAAGGTATGCCTAGAGGAGTTGCAGAGAAAGAGGTTATTCCTATAGAGCATACCTAACTTTTGGTGGGTTTTCTTTATGTTTTATTGTTTGTGGATATCGAATTTAAGGTGTTCATCTATGGTAATGCCAAGAAGTTTTGCAGAAGGGACCACTTCTATAGCAGTGTTGGTTTGGCTTAGGACTTTGAAAGCATTTTTGTCATAAGAGAAAGCTCTGGTGCGAGGGAAAAGTAGTATTTTAGATTTATTTGAGTTGAGAGAGAGATGGTTTTGGTGCATCCAGTTCTCAGTAGTAGAAAATGCTATTTGGGTTTTAGTCAGTAGTTCAGGAAGGATAGAGGTGGCACAGACTAAAGTTGAATCATCAGTGTATTGGATAACTGTTGTGTCAGGGATGATAGTGTGAAGATTATTAATGAAGATGTTGAAAAGCATGGGTCCAAGGATGGACCCCTGTGGAATGCCGGTGGGTGTTGGCAAGAAGGAGGAGGTAGAGTTCTTCCATCTGACAGCTTGAGATCTGTCTGATAGGTAACTGGAGAACCAGGATAGAATATTAGGGGAGAGATTAAGGTTGGCAAGATGAAAGAGAAGATGTTTATAGGAAATGGTGTCAAATGCTTTAGAGAGATCTAGCAGTACTGTGGATACTAATAGTCCAGAATATCGAGCTCGATTGACTGTTTCTAGGAAGGAAAGTAAGGCAGTTATGGTGCTGTGGCCAGGGCAGAAGCCATGTTGGGTGGGTGTTAGGAGTTAAACACAAGGCTGCAACAGTCAGTTTTATTACCACGCTGAGAACTACTAAGAAATACTGCTAATGTTATAGCTTCACTCTCATAAAACATACAAGTAGAATGCCTGGGTGGAATGACCCTGCTCTTGAGGCTCAAAATGTATATCCTTGGTAAATTTTGCAGTACTGATTCCTTCTGATACTGTATGGGTGGGGTGGTAGCCGCAGATAGCAGATTTGCTTGAGTGTGCTCCTGCTCTTGAGGCTCAAAATGAATACACTTGCTTAATTTTGCAGTACTGAGTCCTTCTGATACTATATGGGTGGGATGTTAGCCGCAGACTGCAGATTTGCTTGAGTGTGCTCAGCAAGCAGAATGCAATTGCTGAAGAGCACATATGTCCTGATAGGAGACTAGAAAGTTAAAGATGTTTTTTTTCATCTGATTGATTCACATGATTTTTCAAAGAAATCAGAAAAATATATGTGAGGGGGGCAGGTCCATTACTCTGCCTATGGTCCCATTTGTCTATGATCTGGCTCTAGCCATATTATATTAAGTTAGTTGTAGTCACTAAACATTTTTCAAAGAAATCAGAAAAATTATAATTCTAATCCTCTTCTCTTATGGATTGTATTATGTACCAATTTACCAAACGGGACTTAATATGGGTAAAGTAAGAAACAGACACTTCTCAATGTTTAATGTGTGTGTGTGTGTGTGTGTGTGTGTGTGTGTGTGTGTGTGTGTGTGTGTGTGTGTGTGTGTGTGTCTGTGTGTACTTTTGAGTAAGTTATCCTGTAGAGTGATCTTAGTATTTTTCTACAAGTTTGGCATATATCTTACTGACTTTTTTAACTTTGGTAAATAGATTTGTCATAAAACATGAGAAAAAAATCCTCAGGAGAGTCTATTATTGCATTTTCAATGGCAATTCCCTAGTGTAGAAACTCTAACTGCACTGTTCAGGCTATAAATACAGCCACTAGCCCAGTGCAACTAACCCACTGGACAAAGGATAAATATTCTATTATTTTTTCCTAAGTGGGGTATGCAATTCAATGCTCTTTTCTATGTGGTTGGTTTCAGATTTCTGTGGAGTAACTTCCCATCCCTTCTGTTTCCTACCCTATTCCATCCTGTACCTTTTCAGTTTCTGCCCCACACTCACCTTTGCATGTCACATGTTAAAAATAACAACAGCTGAAATAGTTCAGTGTTAAACCAAAATACTAAAAACTGAAAAAGCATTCTAAAAACACAAGTTATAGGGAATAGCCACAATTTCACTTGTATGAGACAGCATAATTTGAAAGATATTTTGTATAATGAGAGGTTAAATGTAGTCAAGTTAGCCATGACAAAAAAGAGAATTTATCCATGTTTGAATTGTAAGCGGTGTACGTTTATTAATACTGGCAGCATGATTTATTTAATTTATATGCCAGAAGTTATTTCAACTGTCAAAGCAGAATAGTTGTTTATATTGCTTAGAGTACATCATGTCCAAGTTAATACTTTGGGAAAACTACTCACAAATTATGTGAGAGAATCCAAGAGCATGTGCTAGCAATTAAGAAAATGGATAATAATAATACTTTGGCTAGGCATAGTCTTAAATGTGATCAGTTCAAAAAATGCATTTTAGTATTGTAGATCAGATTAATGTTAGTTTAAGAGGAGGAGATAGAGATACATTTTTATGAATATAAGGAGTTGCACTGGCAACTATTTTAAAGTCTGTAACTACTGAGCATAAATGACAACACTAATATCAAATGTTATTTAAAATGTATATCTGTTCAATGAGATTAACAATATTATCTTTGATTGTCTTCTAATCAATAATATTGTAAATTTTAGGTCATGTGATAAAAGCTGGTGTTATTTAATGAATTTTAAACATTAATGATTAGTTCTGATGAAGTTCTTGCTATGAATTAAAGTGTTTAACTTTCATTATACAACGACTCCCCATTAATATTCCAAAACATGCACGCTGATTGGTCAGCATGCACGTTGTAAATCAGAGTTATAGTAATGAAAAAAGGTCCGGTCGCCTGGACTTTTTCCATTAGTATAACTCTTTTTTTTACAGCAACGGAGAACGTAAGATCTCCATTGCTTTTTACACACAATTTTGCTATGTTAAACGAGTTTAACATAGCGAGACAGCTTTAAAAAAAGTAATGGAAATTCTCCGTTGCTTTTTTTAAAGCTGTCCCGCTATGTTAAACTCCTTTAACATAGCGAGACACTTTGTAAAAAGCAACTGAGATCTTGCTTTCTCTGTTGCTTTTGCCCACAGCTCTGATGTACTGCGTAGGCATATGCATGCGCAGTACATCAGAACTGACGCAGAATACCAGACAGCTGCAGAAGGGCAGCAAGGAGGCATTATACAATGCCATTATTTAAGAAAAGTAATTATTTTTTTTCTTAAATAATGTCATTGTATAATAGCAATAACTCACTTCTGGGTGTGGGTAATGCTGGATTTACCCACGGTTGTCTTTGTTTGGCCACTCGGGTGCCAAACCACACCAACCGTGGGTAAATCCAGCATTACCCACACCCAGGCATGAGTTATTGCTATATTTAATCACAGTGTGTGTTTTAGGGTGCATTTTTGAGTTTTTAGATGTTAAAAATATCTGATGTTTTGTTAAGTATCTTAGGTGCTATGTCCATTTGGAAGGGACAAAAAGAAACATCTGCAGCCATGATTTGAGACAACAGCTACAAAGCTTGTGTTCTAAGCACCTTGTAGATAAAAGAACTAAAGGAATCTACAAACTTAGCTACACTTTCAAGGTTACAGTAACACAACATATTGCTGACGTAAGAAATGAAAAATATACAGAAACAGAAGTAGCATGAGGAAAAAAGTATGTCAGAGAACAATGTATGAAATGGGTATTGTGAGGAAAAGAGAAACAAAGATGCAGGAATTAGGCAAAATGGGAAAAGAAAAGAACGAAAAGAAAAGTCGTTTAAGAATACTGTTTTCCTTGAAAAGCAACCTGCGGCTACATTTACAATAAACTACATCCATTTAAAAATGTCTATGAAGATGATACTGAAGATACACATTCAGTGGTACATGAAAGGCCTTTTGTCACACAGATTTGGAAATGCTCTTCAAAGGAATATGTATACATGTCCAGTGTTACTGACTAGAAAATATAAGATAAATATTATAAGAAGAGAGTAGAACAAGTTGTCTTTTTTTTTTTTTTTACAGTTTGATGGAATGTTGAAATAAATTCCTGAGGTTTTGTGTCATTCAAAAACACAGATCTGGTAAGTAGCAGATAAAATAATGGTTGGATGCAGGAATGACAGGATGCCTTAAGGGGTAAGAAGATAAGGAGATTACTTCAGCTGAGTTCCACCCTTTGATTAGCAAAACAATAGGGACAAAAGAATAGCAATCTTTGTCTATGTATGACAATGCTGATTAACTAGTGGAATTTTAGAATTCATCATGTGTTTTTCTTATTTAGCATGCTAGTAGTTTAAACTATGTGGCACGAAGAAAAAGAATGGTTTAATAAATTAAACTTCAAAAAGAAATCTGACAAAATCAGCAATATTCTCGAAGTACTTTCATTTCATAACCAATGCAGGGAAAACAGGGAAAAATAAAGTGAAGTAAAATAAAGTGAAATAAATGTCATTGTGTTCATTAATTTTGGCAAATCTATGTGGATCTACTTGTAATATTACAATACGACATCTATGTGACTTTGTCACAGTGTATGCTTTATGTTAAAAATAAATAAGCAAAAACATAAAATATGTTTGGTATAGTATATGCATGCATGAATGCATGCGAGTTTGTATCTTGTTAATTTGGTTCCTAAACAATTTCACTTGGGTGAAGGTGCTTCCCTGAGCATGCATGACAAACTAAGAAATGAATTCTAAAAGTCTCAGGTGGCATAGCAGAGACCTTCCACCATCCAGCCGTAATATTACAATTCCTAATTTCATTCCTACTGCTGGGCATGACATCCACAAAATACAACCTTATTTAACCTTACACAATTTACTTTTAAATAAGTACACATGCATTGTTTCTCATTCAAAAATAACCAAAACAACAATACTGAAGTAGCAGTAAACAGCATGCTAAAAACAACAGAGGATCGATAGCAATTAGTGGTGATGAGCACTGGAAGAAGTATGCATAAATATGGACACTTTCCTGCCTTTTTTCCTTCTGCAAATCTTTATGAGTTCTAATATCTTTACATGAATTTACCCTATTCATAAGTCAGGCACAATTAGAATTCATGAAATTAGTATTGCTTCAATTTTCCATATTTGTCAAGAATGTTCTTCTCACCTCCAGGAACTTACTCAGAATTCCCTTCTTCTGTAGTTCATATGGAGTTACATGCATTGGTAATGTATTTAATTATAATTGAAAATACTTTTTTTAGCCCAGTTGCTCCTACTATCACTGGAACTATCTGTGTGTTGTTATTTAACTTTGCTCTAGTTTTAACTTGCATATCTTTGTGTTTTATTATTTTAAGTCTGTCAGTATGCAAGAGACCATAATCACAGGATCATAGGATCATAGGAAGTTACAAGGCTAAAGGCCAGGACCCTTACAAACCTATCCAAGATCTACCTTTATTTCCATGATCAGCACCTATTGCTGTTCTCCAAGAGGGACACAGGTGGAACCCCCAGAGTGAATTTACAGGTACCCATCCAGTTGTCCAGATTGCATTTGAAGAGGGCCAATGAGGTGCTCTGTTTGGCATGAAGTGGGAGTCTGTTCCAAAGGTGTGGTAATCTCTGTGAGATAAATCTGTCCCTCTATTAGGTTCTATTAATGTCACATACAAGGTTAAGGTCTTTAGAGCAAATAAACCATATACCATGTGATTTGCAGATATGCATCGTTTCTAATAAAGCAGGGTTAGAGATTGCCTTATATGCAAGACAGAGACTGCCTCTGAGTAGTCTGTATGAAACAGCATAAATTGACAGCGATTTCAGACATTCCACATAGGACAGATGCTGAAGACCTTAAATTTTCCTTGTGAGGAACCTTTGTGGTGTCTCCAGTTGTTGCAGGTGTTTGGAAAGGTACGTAACAAAAGGGCTGTTGCACTCATTTATTGGCCTGATGAGGGAAGAGTACAGGGAGGTTATAACCTCTTTTTTTCTGGAGGCAATAGCCTTACTTATGAGATGAGCAATATAGAATGACCTTTTTTGCCACTATGGAGATATGGTGATCAAAGGTAATGTTGCTGTGAACCTGTGTGCCCAGGTCTCTCACCACTGAGTGCATACTTAAGGTGTTGCTATTGATGTGGTAGTTAGCTGCAACATTGCTCTTACTAAAAGGGATGACAATACATTTTTTGTATTGAGTTTAAGGCCATGACTTTGGCACTAATCATTTGTTTGTGTAAGACTCTTTTGTAGGATGTTGACATCATATGGAGATTCTATGACTGCTCTCAGTTTGCAGTCACCAGCAAAATTTGTCAGCCACAGACCTTTAGTTTTTCTTGTACTTAGGGTTGTCACCTTTTAACAAGGATAAAGTGTGATATGGGGGTGTGGCCAATATGACACTGGCCACACCGCCACCATGATATCACCGGAGGTGTTGACGGATATGTAGTTATGGGTACAACAGTGTAAAGTTATTACAGCATACTGAGACCTCAGAAAACATTTAAATGAAGAACAGGCTAGAAGCACTGGCATTTGAAAGAACTGGTTTGAAAAACATTGGCACCTGAAAACTGTCAAAATATTGGCATATGAAACATGAAGCACTTTCTAAAGTAGTTGATATGCATTCACTGAAGATTGGTTAGAAACACTGACATGTGAAAGAACTGGCTAGAAACATTGGCATCTGAAAACTGTCATAAAAACATTGGCATATGAAAGACCTGAGGAATTGAGGAAAATGGAATTAACATTACAAACCATTTAAAAAGGTAAAATAGTAAATGACATAATGTATTGGGGAATTTTGGCCATTGAAAACTTGACATTAACACAGGTTGTAGAAAGCCAAATGAATTATATTTACCACCGAACATGCACCCCAACCCTCCAGAAAATAAAGTTACACACATTTTCATTTTACTAAAAAGCCACTCTAAAATGAATTATAATGCACATCGAACACCATAGACCCCATTTACCTTTGAACACAGCAATTAAGAAAAAAAGAAATAAATGTATAGTACTCATTTAAACAGCACAATGATGTAATAACATTTCTCAATTAACATATCTGCCTGGTATCTACCTAAACTGTCTACATATATTACTCTCTCTGTAATTAGTGCATATGCTTTTAAATACATCTTTGTTGTACTATGCCATGATGTTACTCTGATTTTTTTTTTTATATTAGGCATTGCTACATTCCTTGTAAATAACTTAATGCTAACCAAATTTCTCAAACATATTGTTACTACATTCTCAAAATATGTACTTTTGACTTGTATATATTCATATTGTATATTTCTCTCTGTTTTTGTACAGTTAAGTATCTTACAACTTGAATTGTTAGGTTTTTCTTATTTTTAATTAGTTTCCTGGAGCTTTTCTCCTCGGGTCTCTGCTGAAAAAAGGCTCAATGGGGCCCAGTTGGACTAACCCAGTTAACAAATATAAAAATAAATAAAATAAAATTAATAATAAATAAACAGCTCAAACAGCAGCAACGGTTGTAATCACATTATAATGAAAGCAATACATTGTAAACTTATTGAAGACATCACTAAAAATAAAATATAAACTTTGCTACTTATAAAAGCAAACTATCCTAAAACGATGACGTTTTAGCACAATTCCAAATGCAATACGTTAACTTCTGAACATGCATCCAAGTAAATATATTATCTTTCAAAAGTACTTCTTACAAGAGCAGATAAAATAAACTACATTGCACAGCAGATCCCATGGACCCCTTTTACCTCCAAACATAGCAATTAAGAGAAATAAAAAATAAACCTATAACAGTAATTTATCCAGCACAATGATGCAATAAACAGGCCCATAAAGCAGCATGCCCATATTCACAATATAAGCAAAGCAGTGCATTTTAATCTTATTAAAGACAGCATAAAAAATAAAATACACACATTTCTAATTATAAAAGCAAACCATCTTGAGACAGCTAACAGAGTTGGCAACATGTACCTTCTAGAATAATAAATTCACTACATATACCTACGAACATTCCCTCTCAAAAAATAGAGTTATACACACATATGCATTGACTTGCAAGAGCTAACACTAGGAAAACATTCCCAAAGCAGTATATCTTAACTTCTTGAAGACAGCATTAAATTGCACACATTTCCACATGAAAAAGTAAAAACTAGCCTTGAACATTTTCTATCTGTAAGTGGAAAGTACCCTGAAAAAGACACAACAATAAAAATATATCACACTAGGTTCATAGGTTCATAGGTTCATACTAGGCTATCTGGCCTAGGGCATTTATACGCCTAGCCAGAGTGTGTTTGGCTTTCACCACCCATTTTAAATTAATTTTGCTATGCCCTTTTTCGAGGTTAGTATACTGTGCCTCTGTCTAACAGTGACACAGAAGTGATACCCGGGGTAAACCTACGATTCCCATCAACTCATCAAGATTCCTCTTGAAGAGAGTCAATGAGGGACTCTGCCTAACTTGGACTGGGATTTTATTCCAGAGTGAAGGGAGCCTCTGGGTTATGAATCTGTCCCTCCAGCATGTCCTATTTATTTCAGTGCTGAGGTTCAAGTCTCTCGAGCGTGTAGCTCGATGGGATTTGGATTTTCTGAGGTGCAGCATGTCCATTAATTACGGGTTGGACATGGCTTTATACGTCAGGCACAGATCGCCTCTGAGCAGGTGGTATGCCACTGAGTAGAGCTGGAGTTTCTTTAACCGGGCAGCATATGGCATCTGTTTGAGCCCTTTGATCCGCTTGGTGAGGTACTTTTGGGGTCTTTCCAGTTGCTGCAGGTGTCTGGTAAGGTACATCCCAAAGGGGCATTGTACTCAATTATGGGCCTGATGAGGGTTGAGTAAAGAGGCACGATGACCTCCCCTGATCTAGATGTGAATCCCTTCATGATTAGGTGGGCTATATAAAATGTTTTTCTAACCACTTTGGCCACGTGGTTGTCAAATGAGAGGTTGCTATCAACTTGGGTCCCCAGGTCCCTAATTACTTCTTCTGTACTTAATGGATTACCACCTATGTGGTAATTTGTGGGCACTTTGTTTTTGTCAAAGGGGATGACTATACACTTTTTGGCATTTAGCTTGAGGCCATGGCTCTGGCACCAGTTGTCTGTTTCTATGAGGCCCTTTTGGAAGATGCTTGTGTCAGCTGGAGAGTCGATTATGGCGCCCAGTTTGCAGTCATCTGCGAACTTAGTCAGCCACAGTCCTTCCGTGTTTTCCTGTACCTCCGAGAAATATATACCGAACAAGAGAGGTCCCAGGACTGAGCCTTGTGGGACGCCACTTGTAACTGGTTTGGAGTTTGACATGGCTCCAGCAAGTCTAACCATGTGGGTTCTGTCCTTGAGCCAGTTTGCAACCCATCTAGTGACATAGGGGTTTATATTTAAGCTGGTGAGCTTATCTATAATGCCCGAGTGGGGTATTGTATCGAAGGCTTTTGCGAGGTCCAGGTAGGCTGTGTGGACCACCTTCCCCTCGTCAATGGCCTTGGTGATTGTTTCAAAGAAATCGACCAGGTTTAAGAGGCAGGATCTGCCCTTAACAAAGCCGAACTGGGTTGGATCCAGTGTCTGTAGGTCCCCAATATCTTTATTTATGAGGTCCATGATGATCCTTTCCATAGCTTTGCAGACCAAGCTAGTCAGGCTTATGGGGCGATAGTTTCCAGGATCCATTGAGGCACCACCTTTGTGGAGAGGGACCACTGTTGCTGTACGCCACTCTTTGGGTACATATCCTGTAGTAAGGCTGAGATTGAACAGTAGTTTTATGTTTGGGTTTAGCTCTTCTTGGAGTTCATGTAGGATGCAGCATGGGACAACGTCTGGTCCCATTGATGCTGTGTTTTTTGCTTTGGAGAGGGTGGCTCTTACCTGAGCATCTGAGATGTCAGGGGGGCAGCACTCTGCTGGGTTAGACATTTGCCCTTTTGGTGGGGAGGGGGTAGAGAAGTTTACGCTGAACCTGTCAGCTAGGATGTTGGCAATGTCTGTGGGTTCGATGTATTTTTTGTCATTTTGGACTAATTCTGAACATATCTGGGAATTCCCACCCAGGTTCCTAACATAACTAAAGAAAGCCTTGTGATTATCCTTAGTGTCCTATGCAATTTTTCTCTCGAAGCTGGCCTTAGATGATTTTATGAGTGCCCATAGTATTTTGCTAATACTGATCAGAGATGCCTTCCCTTTTTGGGATTTTGCTCTATCATGTAGTAGCTTCCTCCTTCTATTGTATAGTTTGTTTATGGCTGGGGTCCACCAGACAGGACGTCTGCCTTTGGAGGATTGGGTCTTGGTTTTATTTAGGATTGCATGATCCATGCATTTCTGAAGGTGTTCATAGAATGCGTTTATAAAGGATTCTGCAGTCTGGGCTGTATTTTCCACAGGCTCGGGGGCTTTGAAGGATTCCACCTTGGTTTTGAGGAGTGTGAAATTTGCTTTAGAGAAGTTTTTCACTGTGGTTTTCTGGGCAGGGGTTGGGGTCGGGATGTGAATATCCATTGAGATTAGTTTATGGTCTGATCTTACCAGTGAGGTATACACTTCTGGTCTGGAGCATAGAGTCCCCATGTTGGTGATGATCAGGTCCAGTATGTTTTCCCCTCTTGTGGGAGTGGTAACAAGTTGTTCCATAGCATTTGAGTTTATAAATTCTAGGAGCCTTTGGGCTAGGGTGTTGGAGCTAGAGTAATGCTCCCATTCTATGTTTGAGTAGTTGAAGTCGCCCAATATAATGGTGTTTGGAGAGAACTTCATATTTTCCAGTGTTCTCAGGAAGGCCACGTGGGGTTCCTGGGTTTGGGAGGGTGGTCTGTAGCAGGCTATAAACTGGAAGGCAGTTTTACCCACTGTTAGTTGCACATGGATAGTCTCTGATGCTTCGTGCTGTGCCACCAACCTGAAGGTGTGGGTATCTTTGTGAATATTGATACTCCCCCTCCTTTTGTGGTTCGGTCCAAGTTTTGGGGCTGAAAAGCATGGTATGAGGTATAACCTGGTAGTGCTGGGGTGCTCTCGGGAGCCTTGAACCAGGTTTCTGTTACTGCTCAGATATCGATGTTCTCCATGCTAAGGAGAGTTTTGAGTGCGTGCATCTTGAGGTTTAGACTTCTGGCATTGAGTAGCATTACTCTTAGTTTCTTATCCCTTGTGATACCTATGGAGGTGGGTTTGCCTTTTGAGCCTTGCCTAATAAAGGCACTATGGGGGAAGCAAGAGCCTTTGCCAATATCTGAAAGCCCAGGGGTGACAGGGGCAAGCCATCCCTAGCAAAGCATCGTGGCTTGTCGAGCATGTCATCCCAGGCTGACAGGCATTGAATCCCCTTTGAATGACACCAATACTTAAGCCAATTGTTGAAATTGATCATCTTTTCTTCATATTGTGGCATCTTTCTTGGTGAGGGTAAGATGCTACTCAAGGTCAGGGTCATACCGGCCTGGGCTACATGCTCAGAGAGCTCCTCTATGTCTCTTTTCATGTAGTCCAGGGAGATACATCTCAGGTCATTCACACCAGCATGGACAATGACCGAGTCATATTTGTACTTGCCTTGGAGTGACCTGAGTGCTTCTGTTATGTGGCGGATCCTAGCACCCGACAGGCAGCTCACCGTGACCTTCTCCTTGTTCAGCCTGGTGAGCGGGACATCAGTGTGCCTGACGATAGAGTCACCTATTACAAGTGTATCAGGTGTGTTGTTTGGCCTTAAGGGCTGTGACTGTTCAGCACACTGACGTTGTGAGCTATTTGTTGCACGTGTTTTGATTTGGGGTAGCGGTTGCTTGGGTGTCTGCTTTGGAGGGCTCTGCTGCTTAGGCAGATTTTTATTTAGAGTCTCTGAGTATGTTTTTGTGTGTTTATGTGTTTGGTTTGCTGTTGTGGTAGGTCTATGTGAGACTGGAATCATAGTGAGTGTGGTTTCCTTCTCCTCCTAACTGGTTACGCCAGTACTGAGTTGAGAGAGCTTAGCCTCCAGTATGGCTATATGGTTGCATCTCTCACATGTGTTGGAATTTGTTGGGAGGAGGAGATGGTTGTCTGTGTACATGAGACAGTTGTAACATTGCCTTAAGATTCCCAGATTCATCAGCTGGACCGAGAGGAGATTGACAACTGACCTTTGGACATGCTAGAATAGTATTGGGAATTCCTTTATAATTGAAAAAAAGGGCCAATGGGGAAAAAGGTACTCAAGGGGAGCTTGTGAGGGTGTAGTGCTTTTAATTTTTTAGTGCTGACTTATATAATTGCTTTAGTGAGCAAGTGCCAGGTAACTTAAATGCAATGTGTTACAGGTAACTTAAATGCAAAATTGACAAAGAGTAACTTTCTTTCAAGTGAAACAAGGAAATAAGTACAGTAAGTAATGCAAATATCTCTAGGGATCCACAGAAGCTCTGAAAAGCCACATTTTAGGTGGAATTAGCATTTCAGGGAAATAAGCAAGCAAACAACAAGCATACAAACAAAGCTAGATTCAGCAGGCATGGATCTAGTCTATGCTACAGCAAACAAGGTGTACCAATTTCAGTAAGAAACAGTTCAAATATGCAGGCACTATAAGCCTTTAACCAGAAATTCCCAGCTCAGAAGGGCAGAGTCCAGCCTCTCCTCCCACAAGAGTGCAGACCATGAACCTTCTTAATGTAAAATAACTGGCCTGAAGCCCAAGTGCTTAAACCAGAACTAATACACTTTTAGAATAACAGACACTGAGGCCTCAATCAGAAGTTCCCAACTTAGAAGAATGTAAGCTACCTGTCCTGCCACCACAGTGCAGGCCACAAACCTTCCTAATGTAAAACAATTGGTCTGAAGCCCAAGTGCTTAATCCAAAAGACTTAGAATGATAGCTACACTTTAATCAAGTTACTACCAAGCAGTAATAAATACAACTGAATACTTTAAAGAATGCCTGGATTAGTGCTGAAGTTATACAAACAAAGCTAGATTCAGCAGGCCTGGATCTAGTCTATGCTACAGTAAACAAGGTGTACCAATTGCAGTAAGAAGCAGTTCAAATATGCAGGCACTATAAGCCTTTAACCAGAAATTCCCAGCTCAGAAGGGCAGAGTCCAGCCTCTTCTCCCACAAGACTGCAGACCACGAACCCTCTTAATGTAAAATAACTGGCCTGAAGCCCAAGTGTTTAAACCAGAATTAATACACTTTTAGAATAACAGTCACTGAGCCCTCAATCAGCAGTTCCCAACTTAGAAGGATGTAAGCTACCTGTTCTGCCACTACAGTGCAGACCACAAACCTTCTTAATGTAAAACAACTGGTTTGAAGCCCAAGTGCTTAAACTAAAAGGCTTAGAATGATAGCTACACTTTAATCAAGTTACTACCAAGCAGTAATAAATACAATTGAATAATTTAAAGAATGCCTGGATTAGTGCTCAAGTTATACAAACAAAGCTAGATTCAGCAGGCCTGGATGTAGTCTATGCTACAGCAAACAAGGTGTACCAATTTCAGTAAGAAGCAATTCTAATATGCAGGCACTATAAGCCTTTAACCAGAAATTCCCAGCTCAGAAGGGCAGAGTCCAGCCTCTCCTCCCACAAGACTGCAGACCACGAACCCTCTTAATGTAAAATAACTGGCCTGAAGCCCAAGTGCTTAAACCAGAATTAATACACTTTTAGAATAACAGACACTGAGCCCTCAGTCAGCAGTTCCCAACTTAGAAGGATGCAAGCTACCTGTTCTGCCACTACAGTGCAGACCACAAACCTTCTTAATGTAAAACAACTGGTTTGAAGCCCAAGTGCTTAAACTAAAAGGCTTAGAATGAGTTACACCAAGCAGTAATAAATACAATTGAGTACTATTAAGACGACGCAAAAGCAAAATAAAGTAGGAAGAAACACA
Source organism: Protopterus annectens (assembly GCF_019279795.1). Classification (NCBI taxonomy): domain Eukaryota; kingdom Metazoa; phylum Chordata; order Ceratodontiformes; family Protopteridae; genus Protopterus; species Protopterus annectens. The sequence goes on from NC_056732.1 coordinate 652,386,277, forward strand.
AATACAGTAAAAGCAGATACATTTTTTTTTTTTTTTGAGTGAGCAAATGAGATGGGCCCAGGAGTTACAGGACAGAAACAAGTGCAAATGCAGGTCTTCAAATCCGAAAGTTGAGAGAGATGGAAGACCACCCAAATGGCCAATAACTACAAATTCTGGGCCAGAACCACTCCTTATGTGGTAGACAGGTTACCTAATGCTTACCACTCCCACTGATAAGCTAGAAGGCTTCCCTCCAACACAGAAAGGTTTGGGGTGCTCAGAGGCTTGCAAACAGTCCTGGATACAGCAAATCTGTATCTGGAACACTAATTACAGGAAGGGTAGAAAACAGGCTTACAATATTTTTTTTTTCAGAAAAGTAGCAAAAACAGTAGTAAAAACAATTCACGGCAACTGTGGTCCCACTCCACAAAGGCGGTGCCTCTACGGACCCTGGTAATTACCGCCCCATAAGCTTAACAAGTCTAGTCTGCAAAGCTATGGAGAGGATCATAATGGAGCTCATAAACAAAGATATAGGGGACTTGCAGGCATTGGACCCGACCCAGTTTGGCTCCGTCAAGGGCAGATCATGCCTTTTGAACTTGGTCGACTTCTTCGAAACAGTCACCAAGGCCATTGATGAGGGAAAGGCAGTCCATACAGCCTACCTTGACCTTGCAAAGGCCTTCAACACAATACCCCACTCGGGTATTGTAGAAAAACTTACCAGCTTAAATGTAAACCCATATGTCACAAGATGGGTTGCAAACTGGCTTAAGGACAGAACCCACAGGGTTAGAGTTGCTGGCGCTATGTCAGACTCCAAGCCGGTCACAAGTGGTGTCCCACAGGGCTCGGTCCTTGGCCCCCTATTGTTCGGCATCTACTTCTCCGAAGTACAGGCCAACATGGGAGGACTTTGGCTGACAAAGTTTGCAGATGACTGCAAACTGGGCGCCATAGTGGAAAGTGCATCGGACACAGATATCCTTCAGAAGGGACTCACAGAAAGAGATAGCTGGTGCCAGAGCCATGGCCTGAAGTTAAACACCAAAAAATGTATAGTCATACCCTTCGGGAAAAACAAGGTAACCCCAAGCTACCATATAGGTGGCAATCCACTAAGCACAGAAGAGGTTATCAGGGACCTGGGGACCCAGGTTGACAGTGGCCTTTCTTTTGACACTCACATTGCTAAAGTGGTTAGAAAGACCTTCTACATTGCCCACCTGATCATGAAGGGATTCACATCCAGATCTAGTGAGGTCATTGTTCCCCTGTACTCTTCACTTATCAGACCAATGATCGAGTACAATGCCCCATTCGGGATGTATCGCACTCGACATCTGCAGCAATTGGAGAGACCCCAAAAGTTCCTCACCAAAAGGATAAAGGGACTCCAAAATCTGTCATATGCTGCCAGATTGAAGAAACTCCAGCTCTATTCAGTTGCATACCATATGCTCAGAGGTGACATGTGCCTGACATACAAGGCCATGTCCAACCCAGAATTAATGGACATGCTCCACCTCAAAAAATCCAAATCCACCAAAACCATTAGAGCAAGCGACTTAAACCTTAGCACGGATATAAATAGGACATGCTGGAGGGATAGATTTATCACTCAGAGACTCCCTATGCTGTGGAATAAAATCCCAGTCCATGTGAGGCAGAGCACCTCGCTGGCTCTGTTCAAGAGAAATCTTGACCTGTGGATGGGAGATCGTAGGTTTATCCCGGGAATCGTCTCTGTGTCACTGCTGGACAGAGGCACAACAAACTAATGGGCACAGTATTTTTTCATATAAGGGGTGGCGTAAGCCACAAAAATTTGGGCTAAGCTTATAAATGCCTTAGGGCAGATAGCCTAGTATAAACCTATGAACATGCAGTGCAAGCTGGCACACTTGAGTATGTAGCAATATTAGTCCACACACAGTTTGAAAATACATTTATCTGGGAAAACTGCCTCCCACCAGAAATAAAAAAAAAACTTTTGTACAGACATTTCAGTCTTTAAAAATCTATACCTGCAGAATTTCATTTTTGGACCAAAAGAAGAGGCACCATGATATTGTGGAGGAAAACACTACCAGGACCTGTAATAATCGACACATATTCAGACAAAAATGGCATGTTCTACTTAATTATTCTAGAAATAAATAAAAAAACTAATCACATTAGCCAATACTTATTGGATACCCGGTGTTGGTGCTGCAATGGCGAATAAATATCTTGACTTACTTGCAATCAAATCTTCTTCTTCTTCTTTCGGCTTTTCCCGGTTAGGGGTCACCACAGCGGATCACCTTGTCCGCACATTGAATGGCAGTGGAGTTTTACAGTGTCGAGTTGCCAGCCCGGCGCCCAACCTTCCACAGAAGGCACACTCACACGCACACCTAGGGCCAATTTAGAGTGTCCAATCCACCTGCAGCATGTCTTTGGGATGTGGGAGGAAACCGGAGCACCCGGAGGAAACCCACGCGACCACAGGGAGGACATGCAGACTCCGCACAGAAGGCACCCCAGCCAAGGATCGAACTGGAGAACCTCTTGCTGTGAGGCAGCAATGCTAACCACTGCACCACTGTGGCTGCCCTACTTGCAATCAAATCTAAGGGAGAAATAATATATGCAAGTGATTTTAATTGTATTCTCTCCAGAAGTGACACTACTAAATGTGATAAACTAAAAGTTTAAGATATCTGCACCTGCTAAAAGATTGAACAACTTCATCAATAATTCAAATATAAGATATATTTATGAAAAAATAGAACCAAAATCCTTAAAATACACACATTACTCATTCAGATTTGGTACACAAACCACCATTGATAAGGTATTGGTTACAGATTATTTATTCCCAAAAATTCAGGAAGTTTTCATTAGCTATTGCCCAATGTCCAACCATAACATTATTTTCTTTAAAATCCACATGAAATCTAGTCATCTAGTATATTGGCAAAGAATACCAGCATACTTTGTTAAGATAACTGGGTTTAAGGAATGGTTACTGAAATAAATCAAAATATTTCTAGACATAAATGACAATGATAGTACTTCTAAAGTTATTGTCTGGGATATGCTGAAATCTTACATTTTTTTGTAAAACTAAAACCTGGTACCTAAACAAATGAAAAGACTGGAATAGTACGCTATTGAGAATACAATAAAAAAAATGAGCTAAAAAGAAATCTAGATAATAAGGACATAAACATAAATACAGAACTGAAACAATTAAACCTTGAATACATGGAAATTCTTAATCACAAAGTGACAATAAATTTAGAAAGAATCAAATTACAGTCTTACTCTGTTAACCCAAACAACATGCATAGATTAGCTTTGAAATCAAAAAACTTAACCAATGCTAAGCATATAAGGGAAATTGTTGATAAACTAAAAATAAAGTTAAAATTATAACAGATTTAGAAGATATTCTTGAGACTTTTAGAAAACATCACGAAATAATAAATAACACAAATCCAAATATTAATAACAACATACCAAAAGATAACTTCTTAAATGAGAACATAGGCAACAAACTATCAATAAACAGAATACCAAACTTTTCAAAACAATAACATTAAGTGAACTAGAAGACAGGATTCAAAGCCATAAGAACAATAAAGCCCCAAGATTAGATGGATTAATAGGAGAAATTTATAAAGTACTCACTGATGATACATTGAAGATACTTTTACAAGCTTTTCAGGAATTCAGAAAAAAGACAAACTCATTCCCTTCCTGGAAATATGCCATGATTTCCCCTATCCTAAAACAGGACAAAGACCCCAAAATAGTAACTTTGTATCATCCCATTTCACTATTAAATGTGGACTATAAAATGTTTACATCAATATTAGCTAACAGATTATATCAACTGATGCCTAACATAATAGGTGATGATCAAGCAGGCTTCATCCTAAATAGAAGAGTACAAGACAATGTTATCAGGCTCCTTTCCTTAGTAGATCATGCTAACAGGGGAAAAAAAAAACTATCAATTATTAGCCTAGAGTTAAACAAGGCTTTTGACTCTATAAATTGGTCCTATTTATTTAAAGTATTAGAAGTATATAACTTCTCCCCTGACTTTATCAGTATAATTAACAGATTATATGTTAACTCAGTATCATACATCAAAACTGGCACTTTTTTATCAGGTCTGCTCAACATCCTAAAAGGTACTAAACAAGGCTGCCCACTCTCCCCCTTATTATTTGCCCTATCAGTAGAACCTCTAGCTAACTTCATAAGAGCAAATTCTAATATAAGGGGATTTTCTGTTAGTCCAAGCTAAATAACTACAACTTTTTGCCGACGATGGCATGCTAACAATTGGAAATATAGATTCCTTTATAGATCATATAACAAACTCCCTGCAAGTTTTTGAAGAGGTTTCAGGCCTAAGCTTTAATCACACCAAAACAGAAACATTATTAATAAATAAAAAAGTAAACACTTTAATAAGAAAACACAGCAATTTTAACTGGGCAAATGACACCATTAAATACTTAGGAATATACATAAAGTCAAACTAGAAACTAGAATAATACTTTAAAAACAAATTAGAAATACCTATTATTCACAGTTAAGGATTTTTTTAAATAGATGGAATAAAATTTCATGATAGAAGAAAGACTGTCATTAATAAAAATGATCATATTACCCAAAATGTTGTTCTACTTCCAAACTTTAATTGCCTCCCCAACCAAAAAGTTAATGAAGCAACTAAATTCTATGTTAATAAATTTCATATGGTTTCCTCAAAAGCCAAGAATCAGCCATGCTTGGCACTACAGAAGCTGGAAATATGGGGGAATAGCATTCCCAAATTTAGAACTTTATGTGGAATTGACCATACTTAATGTGATGAGCCAATGGTTAAACTCCAAATATAGTTCTAATTGGGAAAGTCTCCATGTAAGTATCTTATTATCTATCATAGACACAGATATTGACAACAATATGTTCTCAGAAAATAAAAAAAAATCTTCCTTGTTGTCAAAGAACATTTCTACAATACCAATAAGAAAAAAAAATCTCTTTTCACTAAGTATATATTAGATAATTTTAAAAAAGATAATAAACAAAAATCATATGACATAAAGCTTAATTTTTTTAAATATTTTCCATAGTATACATGAAGACATTTCTGGATTCTTTCAAAGTATCTAAAATAAAAGTAATGGAAGAAAATGGTTTAGTTTTCTGGCACCACTTTCTGTGCAATAATAATATCCACGAACCATGTTCTCTTATGGCCAAGTATAACATAAAGCACAACAACTGGTTGAACAAACAAATATTTAGAGAATACATAGTTAATGAATTCAAAATATGTCATATCACTAGCATAACACCTTTACCTAAAATACTTTCTCTTCTTTGTGAACTAAACACTTTGCATGTTAATAATATTCTATTATTGTCAAGTATATATAAATCTTTAAGAATAATATGCAAATCCCAGAGGACTCCTTATGGAATTTCACATAGAGAATAAACAAATCCATTTTTTCAGATAGTGATAAAGAATTAGTACTTAAATCAATTAATAGCACATCATCATCACCTTCTTGGAAAATCTTCACTTGGAAATACATCCATAGGAGCTTTATTACCCCACATAAGATGGACTTCATATAAAAAAATAATCGTAATAAATGTTGGAGATGTGAGGAAATACTTTGTGCAGATTGGGTACACATGTTTCTTACATGTAAAATAGTAACTACTCCATTCTGGATAGAGTTCAGAAATTGCATAAAAGCATTGTGGTCGGACAAGTGTGAAGTACCTGACTCATTATTACTGTTCAATGCACCGATACCAACACATATCCCCAAAATACAGGTGCACCTTCTTTGGTCCTTGCTTGCAATTCCAAGAAAAATCATTACGTCATTTACAGATTTTTTACTATTAGCTAAACTTGTATGTAATAGGGAGTTCGGAAAGAATTACTAAGATAACACATAAGAAATTAACTTGGTTGAAGCTTGAAAAACTACTAGATAAAATGTAATCGCAACAATGACATTATATCTGTTATGGACATTGTAAATAGTTATTGTTCCATGCTATGATGTTTTTAAGACATATATTGCACATATTTATATATCATATTTCTTGTATTATTTTATTTCATGAAAATCAATAAAAAATGTTTAAAAAAAAACTAATGCTTCCAAATCATTCCAAAACAGCCACAACAATTATAACACTCATACAAACACACACACACACACACACACACACACACACACACACACACACACACACACACACACACACACACACACACACACACACACACACACACACACACACACACACACACACACACACACACACACACACACACACACACACACACACACACACACACACATTTTATACCTTTAAAAACTACTACTTGGAAATCTCAAAATAACAACTGCACAGATTTAAATACTGCGTAGTGCACCCATTTACCTCTAAACATTAAACACTTAAGTTTAAATAAAACACAATATTCCCATTTTAAATAACTAGAGCCACAAAATACTATTGACTGTTGTATTTACCACTATTACTTTGCTGGGCTAGCTGGCTTCCTGCCTGCTGGAGTGGCTGGCTGGCTGGCTGGCTGGCTGACAAGCTGGCTTCCTACCTGCCTGAGTGGCTGGCTGGCTAACAAGCTTACTGCCTGCTGGAGTGGCTGGCTGGCTGGATGACTAGCTGGCTTCCTGAATGCTGGAGTGGCTGGCTGGATGACTATCAGGCTTCCTGCCTGCTTCAGTGGCTGGCTGGGTAGCAGGCTTCCTACCTGCTTCAGTGGCTGGTTGGCTGGCTGGCTGGGTAGCAGACTTCCTTCCTCCTGGCTGGGTAGCTAGCAGACTTCCTGCCTGTTGGAGTGGCTGGATGTCTGGCTAGCAGGCCAACTGCCTCATGGAGTGGCTAGCTGGCTAGCAGGCTTACTGCCTTTTGGAGTGGCTGGCTGGTTGGCTAGCAAGCGTCCTTACTGCCGGAGTGGCTGGCTGGCTGGTTAGCAGGCATCCTGCCTGCTGGAGTGGCTGGCTGGCTGGCTGGGTAGTAGGCTTCCTGCCCACTTGACTTGAGTGGCTGGCTGACTGCCTGGCTAGCAGGCTTCCTGCCTGCTTTAGTGGCTGGCTGGCTTCCAAGCTTCCTGGCTTGAAAAACAGAAAATCTCAATCCTATAATATTAGCAGCAGCAGAAGTGCTAATAAAAAAAAAAAACACTCTACAGCCATGACCATTGTACGGCTCTTCCTGATTGAATCCCCACCCCCTTCAAGAGTTGCAGCCAATTGCTGCATGATTTAAAATACCCAAACCTAACAGGGAATAGCTCTACCTGCAGGTCTGTGTTGGTCATGTAACTGAATTGCCGTGGAAAAAACAGAGAGATTTTCGGCTTTTCCACTGCAATTCGGTGCTATTAAAAAAAAAAAACAGGACTTTTAACGTCCCACTGCTTCACAGTGTGGGTAACACGTGAGTGTCCTGCTGACAATGGGATGGATGGTAGCCATACGTGTACTTCAGAGAAATAGATTCCAAACAGTAGAGGTCCCAATACTGATTCCTGTGGAACACCACTGGTTACAGGTCTGCTGCTGGAGATGGATTCCTCTGTTCTGACAATATGCATTTCATTAGTAAGCCATTTAGTGACCAGTCTAATGATATAAGGGTTGATATCTACCTGGCTGAGTTTGTCAATAGTGCCTGCATGGGGTATACTGTCAAAAGCCTTGGGCTAAGTCTAGGGAGGCTGTAAGCACAGATGTTCCCTCCTTCTGGACCTTGGTGACTGTCTTGAAGAAGTCCACCAGGTTTAACAGGCATACTATCACTGTACACGGTACCATACAGATTGCTCAGAGGTGATTTGTGTCTCACCTACAAGGCAATCTTGGACTCTGCCCTACAAGAGATGCTCCACTTCCGTAAGTCTAACTCCTCACGCATTACCTGCTCAATAGGCCTAAATCTAATATGCGACATTAACAAAATCTGCTAGAGAGAGAGGTCTGTCTCCCAGAGGCTGCCCTGTCTCTGGAATAGACTTCCCATGGATGTCAAACAAAGTACCTCAGTGACCTTCTTCAAGTGCAACCTTGATGAGGGGATGGAAAACCACAAATTTATCCCAGCGGTTCCACCTTTGTCCCCTCATTGGCAGGGGCAATAGGTGCTGACTGAAGGTTCCTTTTTGAGGATAAACTCTTGACTAGGCTTGCAAGGGTCCCAGGGCCATTAGCCTGGTAACCTCCTATGATCCTATGATCTCCCTTTGACAAATTCAAACTAAATAGGGTCAAGTGTTTGGAGGTTACCTATATTTTTGTTGATAAGGTCCATGATAATTTGCTCCATGGCCTTACAGAAAAGGCTAGTTATACTAATAGGTCTATAGTTCCTGGGGTCAGTGGAAGCACCACATTTGTGCAAGGGAATAACAGTGGGCATTTCCCATTCATTTGGGATGAAGCCAGTGCTTAAACTGTGATAGAAAAGAGTACCCAATGGTGTTGCTAATTCTTCATAGAGCCCATGTAGGACACAGCCTGGGATGTTATCAGGTCCCATAGATGCTGTGTTTTTGGCCTTAGAGAGGGCATTTATGACATGCTGTTTAGAGATACAAGGTAGGGGACAGGAGGGACAGGAGGTAGGGATGTCATGGGGTATGTGTGGTGGGGACAGGGGATTGATGTTTTCACACAACTTGTTGGTCAGCAGGTTAGCTATGTCCACAGGCTCAGTATATGTGGTATCATCAACTACCAGCTTGCCACAAATCTAGGCCTTTCCTCTTAGGCTATGGGTTTAACTAAAGAATGTCTTATAATTGTTCTTAGTTGAGGAAGCTAATTTGGATTCATAGTTTGCGTTGGAGAAGTTCACAAAAAGTCTTATTTGCTTCTTTAAGCTGTGGAGGGACTGTTTCCAGTTTAGGGTTTCCTCTTTCTTTCTCTTAGACAGCAATTTCTTTCTTTTATTGTAAAGCCTGTTAATGGTAGTTGTCCACCAGGCAGGTTTGCTCATCCTTGAGGAGTTTGTTTTGGTCCTATCAGGTATGGCCTAGTCAATGCTGTTATACAGGTGTTTGTATAAAGCACTGGTGCAGAACTCTGCATAGTTGCCAGTTCCAGCTGAGGGGGGAGGTGTAGTGAAGCTATTTATACCATCCCCTTAGAGGTTATAATCTGCTTTGGAGAACCTTTTTAGTTTAGTTGTTGCTGAGGGGGGTTCAGGTGTGAGGGTTACATTAAATGAGACTGATTTGTGGTCAGATCTCACCAGGAAAGATCTCACAGTATGGGTGCTACAGTGGTTCCCATATTGGTAAGCATGGGATCCAGAGTGTTGGCACCCATTTTAGGGGTGTCAACCAGCTGGTCCTAGGCACTGGAGTTAACAAAGTCAAGGAACCTTTGGGCAAATGAGTTTGAGCAATTTACCCAGTCAATGTATGGGTAGTTATAATTGCCGAAAAACATGGTGTTCAGATGTATCTTGATAGACTCAAGTAGATCTAAATAGGCAGAGTGTGTGTCCTGATTCATGGAGGGGTCTTCTAGCTAGCAATGACTTGAATAGGTGTCCTACCAACAGTTAATTTCGCCTGAAGTATCTTTAGGGACTCATACTGTTTAACCAATCTGGAGGTATACGTATCTTTAACATTGATACAATGCCTTCTTTAGTTTTCACACCTTCAGTTTGTGGTCTGAATGTCTGAAAGGAGGTGTAACCTAGTATGGCTGTGGTGCTATCCACAGCCTTGAAAAAGGTGTCCATGACTGCACAAATGTCTGTGTCTTCCAAGGTGAGGAATGCTTCCAGTGAGTGCAATTTTATGTTAAGGATTGTCTCTCCTCAGCTGCTCCTTTGCCATTTTCTACCCGCTCCGTTCGTCCTGCGGGCTCACTCCGCTCCCCTACCCTACCCCCAAATCTCACCCACCCCCACTGCATCTATATTTATACTTAGCAGACCACTCCTACATCCTGTCTACCATTTACACCCCACCCATTTCTCCACCTTCTTCCTCTCTACCTAACAAACTCCTCCCCTTTCACCATCATCTTCCCCCTCCCCCTATAATCCATCTACTCATACCACCCTTCATACTGAACACAACAGCTATTCCTAAGCCTCCTACCTAAACTACATATTCTAAGTCACCAGCCTCAACATGCTTGCTAAATTAACATCAATCTCAATCCAACTACTACTAATACTAAACCTTATTCATATCTATCACCTCACCCAGCCCAACTCCACAACTCACACACCACTACTTCACTCAACCAGCTCACTCCCTTCAACCCACTCAAACTCATTTGCCTCAATCTCCCCTGCACTGTATCCCATAAAGACCCATCTATTTTTTAACTACAAACTAATCTCTACTTATAAACCCTTTAGCTCCTCTCTAACTTCCAATATCCACATAAACCCAACAACACACACGATACAAATAAGACAATCCAAACACCACACCAACTTTTTCCAACTCCTATCAACCATACTTCTATCAGGAGATATACACCCTAACCCAGGCCCAAACACCACTTACCCTACATCTAAATCTATCCTATTAGCTTCTCTAAATGCCCGAAGCATAGTTAACAAAATCCCCAATTTTCATGCCTGGCTTCACCACAACAAGCCTGACATCCTAGCTATTTCAGAAACCTGGTTAAAACCTCATATAAAAGATGCTGAAATAGTACCACCAAACTACTCCATCATCAGAAAAGACCGGGTACAGAAAAAGGGTGGGGGAGTAGCTCTACTTTACTCATCCTCCCTATCCATTACTCCCTACAACAAACCCATTCCACAATTCTCCAATGCAGAATTAGTTCTAGCTCTTTTTTCTTTAAATAAACACAAACACATTTGCATAGCGTCACTTTACATCCCCCCTGGAGACAATATCTCAGTACTTGAAGATATACTATCCTGGCTTTCTACCAACATCAGCAATGAAACTATTATCATGGGAGACACCAATATTAATTGGTCTTCCATTCATTCACCTACACACCGCCTAAATATCAACCTTTATAAGGACTCTCAGCTCATCAACCTCCCTACTAGGCCCTCTAAAGACTTCTCCAGTGGAAGTACCCTAGACTGGATCTTAGTCTCTCACCCTCACAACTACAATGATAGTGGAACTCTTCCTAATTCCCTCAGTGACCACCTTCCCATTTACACCAGACGTCTTCCATCTCCATTACAAGTTACCCATAACTACATCAGTACTGCTATCTAAAGAAATTCAACCCAATAGCCTTCTCTGACTCCTAAAATCAATAAACTGGAACCCCTAAAACTCTACCCCTAGATAATGCTGTTGAACACTTCAATACAACTTTCCTAAAACTGCTAGATAGTTTTGCCCCATAAAACCAAAAGAATAAGTAACAAAATCACCCCTGGCTAACAAAAACACAAAACCACTATGCGACTCAGAGACAAAACATGGTCTCGTTACCAAAGAAACAAAACTCCTACCACCCTTAATGAATTCAAAACACTTCACAATAGAGTTAAAAAGCTTATCACAATTGATAAACAGAATTATTTCTCCTTACTACAAAACAACCACAAAACCAATCCACAAAAATTCTGGAAAGGCATCACTACCCTCCTAAAACCTGGCTCAACAGAAAACCCAAGCCCAGACCCAAATGCACAAGATATAGATCTGGCTACCCAATTCAATTCATTTTTCATAGACTCTATTTCCAAGCTAACCTCATCCTTCTCTAATAACACCTCACCCCCTACTGCTGCATCTTCCCTATCATCACCCCCTCCATCTCCAGCCTCCCAACTCCCATCATTCTCCCTAAAACCCATTCCTACTTCTACCATAAGAAAACTCCTCCAAAAGCTAAAACCATGCTCCAATGCCCCCGATAACATTCCATCATCCTTCCTCAACATAGCTGCCGAAGCCATTGCCTTCCCCATCAGCATCCTAATCAATCGGTCTATCCAAGAAGGTCTTGTACCCAAACTCTGGAAAAGGGCTTTCATCATTCCCCTGCACAAAGGAGGCAATAATAACAATATTACTAACTTTCGTCCCATCGCCATTCTCTCTCCTATATCAAAACTCCTAGAGAAATGTATCCATCTTCAACTCCTTCCCTATCTCTTAGATAACAGCTTACTAACTTCCACACAACATGGATTCAGACCAGGTCACAGTACCATGACTGCCCTCCTTTCCTTCCTGGAAACTGTAAATAAAGACAGAGATTCTGGCTCCACTGTATCTACCCTCTTTCTTGATCTGTCTAAGGCCTTTGATACTCTCTCACAACCTTCTCCTTACTAAACTATCTAACCTAAACCTATCCCCTTCCTCTCTCAATTGGTTCACCAGCTATCTCTCTAACAGACAACAAGCTGTCAAGTGGAAAAAAGCCATCTCCACTTTCCTTAACACACCCACTGGTGTCCCCCAAGGATCCATCTTGGGCCCTCTCCTTTTCAATATATTCATAAACGATTTTTTCCATTCAATTCCCCATGCTAAACTTATTCAATATGCAGATGATTCTACAATTATCTGTGCAGCCAGATCCATCCCCACTCTTTTACATCTAACTCAAGATGCCTTCTCTACCACAGAACAGTGGATGAAGGACAATCATCTAGCACTCAATGCATCAAAAACCAAACTTATGGTATTTACACCCTCAAAAACCACAACCTTTGATAGTACACTATTCTCCATCACTAGCCAGAATAATACACCTCTCGAACTAGTATCTGAAACCAAACTACTAGAAGTCCAGATTGATGACCAGCTTAGATTCAAAAGCCACATACTACTAAACATAAAAAAACCCACCAGAAACTCGGCATGCTGTACCGTAACAATCAATTCCTTACTACATCTACAAAGATCACTCTTGCTACTACATTTCTCATCCCCTCTCTCCTGTATGGTGCCCCTCTCCTAACAAACCTACAATCATCTCTCAAAAGTAAACTGTCCTCCTGTTATAATAAGATTGCCAAATTTGCCACCAGCCACAAATCATCTACCCATCACTGTACATCTCTGCACAAACTCAATTGGCTAGAGCTTCCTCACTATCTCTCATATACTCAGCTCACTTTTGCTCACAAACTAATTTTTCAACCCTCACTCTGTCCCTCTCTCAACTCTACCTTTAAAATGCACATGCCACAAAGACTCCTAAGATCTAATAACCAAAACCTAATAGAACTGTACAAACCCCTTCACTTTCCAGGACAAAACCTCCTATCCTATGCCCTGGCACGCATATGGAACTCACTTCCTCCCTCTATCCGTACCGCCACCAACCTCCCTGCCTTTAAAAAATCATTGCACTCACATTTAACATCCTCATGGGAATGCTCCTGCACCCACCCCTCATAGTCTATTCCCCACCTCTTACAAACCACCATATCATATATTACAAGACACCAATTTAGCCAACTGTAACAACATCTTATCATTTGACAATCCCTACAATTCCACTCATGGAACTATATATTTACACAACAGCAATGCTTGCTCCTATCCAGAACTTAACTTAAGGATCTTTATTTCATCTACTTATATCTTATTTTTCCTACAAAATAAAACCCATAACTTATCACTGTAACTGCTTAACCTTTGTTTTGTTTTCTCTGTAACCCACAAATTATTTAAATTTTAAACTGCTGTAATCTTTTTGTTACCATTGTTTAAAGATTTGTCTCTAATCTACAAATGATTAAAATTGTAAACTAATGTAATCTTTTTGTAATGTTTGTTTTGGAGCTTTTCTCCCCAGGACTCCATTGAAAATGGGTTCTTTTGGCCCAATGGACTATCCTGGTAAACCAACTGCAAATAAATAAATAAAAATAAATAAATAAAATTAAGACTCCTAATGTTTAGCAGTATAACCTTGAGGTTGTTTTTTGATGGAATTTTTATGTTGGGACTTTTGTCCTTGAGATACTGAATAAAAAAGGCACTGTGGGGATGGTAAGAGCCTTAGCCAGTAGTCAAAATCCAAGGAGTGACAGATGAAGACGATCTCTGGCAAAGCACTGAGGTCTGCTGATCATGTCATCCCTGGCTGACAGATACTGTATCCGCTTAGAATGACACCATAAACTAAGCCAATTACTGAAGTCAAACATTTTTTGTTTGTATTGAGGCATCATCCTTGATGCTACTGTTTTAACTGCTTTTCTGAGTCAGTGTGGCAACTGTCTAATGTACACAGACAACCCTCTCCTCTTACCTCCCAACACTCATACCTGTGAGAGATGCACTTACATCACCAAACTGGAAGCAGTGCATGTTCCAACCAAGACTGGACTAGCTGGTAAAGAAGAGAAGGTCAACATCTGCAACTCACTACATAGAACACACAACCCTCCAAAACACCAACCATCACAACCCACACATAGAAACACAAACCATACACCCACCTTCATGTAGGCTCTAAATAAAAATTTACCCAAACAACAGAGACCCCCGAGACAGAAACGCACTCGACCACCACAACACAACAACAACCCCAGAACACATAGCTCTCCATCACAGCGTGCCTCTCAACCCAAGACCTTAAGGCAAAACACTTTGCCAAATGTACTAATCATAGGAGACTCAATTGTGAGGCACACTGATGCCCCACTCACTAAGTTGAACAAGGAGAAGGTGACAGTCAGTTGTCTATCAGGTGACAGGATCCACCACATAGCACATGCACTCAGGTCACTCCACAACAAGTACAAATATGACTCAGTCATTGTCCATGTGGATGTGCATGACCTGAGACATACCACCCTGGACTATATGAAAAGAGATGTGATGGAACTCACAAATTATGTAGCCCAGGCAAGGTATAACCCTAGCCCTGAGCAGTATTCTACTGTCACCCAGAATTATACCACAGTATGAGCAGAAAATGATTGACTTCAACAATTGGCAAAGTTTCTGATGTCATTCTAAGTGGATCCAGTATCTGTCTGCCTGGGATGACATGATCGCCAGACCTTGATGCTTTGTCAGAGATGGCCTGCATCTGTCAGCTCTGAGATTCCGGGTAGTCGCTAAGGCTCTTGCCACCCCATATAGTGCCATTTTAGGCAGTGTTTCAAAGACCAAAATTCCACCATAACAGCTACAAACAAATGCAATCTGAGGGTCATACTGCTCAATGCTAGAAGTCTAAATCTCAAGATGCACTCGCTCGAAGGTCTCCTCAAAATGAAGAATGTCAACATCTGTGCTATAATGGAGACCTGGTTTAAAGAGGCAGAAAGCATCCCTGCACTCCCAACCTACAACTCATTCCATACCTTTCAGCCCCAGAATACAGCCAGAAGGTCCAAAGGTGATGGTGTTTCCATATTGTTAAAGGATACGCACACCTCTAGACAGGTAGCCCGCATAATGCATCCAAGATACTTCAGGTATAACTAACACTGGGTAAGACAGCGATACAAGTCATAGCCTGCTACAGAACCCCAAACATATCCCTAGACTCTCACTCCAAGTTCATAAGCACCCTGGAATCTATCAAGGTCCAACTCAATACTCATACTGGGTGACATCAACTACTCTTCCATCAACTGGGAAAACTATTCAAGTACCAATGTACAGGCCCAACGCTTTCTGGAATGTATCAATTCCAATGCCCTGGACCAGCTCATTCCTTACTACACTGCTGCAGGGTGCCCATGTTAACCAATCTAGCTGGATAAACTGTGGGAAATTGTCCATCCATAGTGTTAGGTAAATTTATATGGTCAGGAAAAAGATTTGCACTTAGGAATGGCTAATGGGTGACAGGTGGGTTGGTACCTCTGAGGCTAGGCTTAGTGTTCCACCTGACAGTAGAAAAGGGACAAGAAAAACCTCTGGAGACCACAAGCAAAGTGCTAAAGGAGAATTTAACAAGCAAAATGTCTGCATCTATAACCACCAACTGTAACCACTGCTACATGGCAGTGCATGATGTTGTGCTACATGCAAACAAGCACAAATGCAGTGCTTAAATAAAATGCCATAGGTATAGCCAACCTGTTGGTAGACAGGTTCAGTGAAAACTTCATCCCTCTGCCCCCCCCCCCATCAGTAAATCAAAACATCCCCAGCACCTGCCTCCCTCCCCTTATCTCTAGGGAGCAAGTTGTCACTGTCCTCTCAAAAGCAAATGATACAGTCTCCATGAGAACCAATAACATCCCAGGCTGCATCCTACATGAATTCAGGTAGGACCTTGCAGCACCATTAGGCACCCTATTCAACCAAAGCCTGAGTACTGGCTTCATCCCAGCCGAGTGGAGGACAGCCACTGTTATCCCTTTGCAGAAAGGTGAAGCATCCACAAATCTAGGAAATTATAGACCCATCAGCCTAACTATCTTGATCTGCAAGGTCATGGAACGGATTATCATGGACCTCATTAGCAAGGACATTGGCAAACTCAAACACTCGACCCCACACAGTTTGGTCTCATCAAGGGGAGGTCATGCCTGTTAAATTTGGTCTACTTATTTGAGACAGTTACCAAAGCCATGGATAAGGGAAAGACGATGCACACTGAATACCTTGACCTGGCTAAAGCCTTTGATACTATTCACCACTTGGATATAATAGGGTCTCTCAGTAGGCATCAAGCCTAAAGCAGATGCCCTATGCTGACCGTCTTAAAAAAACTCCACCTATACTCTGTCGAATATCGTCTACTCAGACGCGATCTCTGCTTAACATGCAAGGCCATGTCAAACCCAGAGCTGTTGGACATGCTACACTTAAAGAAATCCCAATCCCTCAGAGCCATACACTCCAGGGATCCAAACCGTGTCATCACAATGAACAAAACATGCTAGAGGGATATGTTCCTGACCCAGAGTCACCCTGCTAGACATGGGTCCAAGGGAAGTAAATATTGTGAGAAGAAATAGCCAGGAAATTGTTATAGCTAGGCTTGTATAGGCCCTAGGGCCGATAGCCTAGTATCAACTTATGAACTTGTGAACCTATGTTACCAGATTGGTAGGAAACTAGCTTACTGATAGAACCCACCTAGACAAAATAGGGAAGCCACCTCAAGCAGTAGACCATAACGAGCGATGTACCCCAGGGATCGGTCTTTGGGCCTATGTTGTTTGGGACATACTTTTCTGAGGTGTAGGCCAAAACCAATGGGGTATGGCTAACCAAGTTTGCAGATGACCGCACGCGGGGCAGTATCATCAAGTCTCCTAGTGATGTGGACATTCTCCAAGAGGGTCTCACCCAAACAAATGAGTGGTGCCAGAAACATGGCCGCAAACTGAATACCAAAAAATGCATCATCAACCCCTTTGGGGAGAGTGACATCCCCAAAAATTATCACATTAATAGCAAGGTCCTAAGCATGCAATCAGCCATGAGGGACTTCGCCACCAAGTTTGACAGCAAACTGACTTTTGACCTCAATATTGCCTCAGTTGTAGAGAAGTTTTCTACATGGCCCACCTCATTAGGAACATCTGGGGACAAGGAGGTCATAACATCCCTGCATTCTTCCCTTATAAGACCCATCATTGAGTACAACACGCCTTTCGGTATGTACCTCACAAAATACATGCAGCAGCTGGAAAGACCACAGAGGTTCCTCACCAAGAGAATCCAGGGCCTCAAACATGTGCCCTACACAGATAGGCTAAAAGCCCTGTCCCTCTACTCAGTCTGATACATACTCCTCAGACGTGAACTCTGTCTAGCATATAAAGCAATCTCAGACCCCGCCTTCATGGGACTGCTGCATATCCGCAAGGCAGGCTCCACTCGAGTAACCCGCACGGGCGACTTCAACCTGGTCTGTGACATCAATAGGACTTGTTGGCAGGACAGATTTGTGTCCTAGAGACTCTCCCTTCTGTGGAATAGACTCCCTCTCCATGTCAAGCAGAGTACTTCATTAACCCTTATTAAGCACAAGCTGGATAACTGGATGGGGAACAGAATACACCCCTGGGATTCCACCTGTGTTCCTGCTTGACAGGGGCATCATGTGCTGAATTGTTGGAACATGTGCTAAATTCTTGGCTAGGCTTGTAAAGGCCACAGGACCAATAGCCTAGTAACATCCTATGTTCCTACAAAATACCCCTTTTAACTCAAACTAACCAGTAATGATTCTCTTGCTGAGCTCTAGTCCAATCACCCTCTATAAGTTGGGACCCAGACAGTACTTTCCTCCCATAAGGGTGCAGAAGGGCCTTCACCCATAAAGATGGCTTGAATTTAATGCTCAGAAGTTATAAAACAGAACCAGAAACTGCAAATCTAGAAATGGACTATAATCATTAGATGCATATCATTTCAGTACATAATGTTACTTGTATCCCTTTTTTCTTTGACTACAGTGTATGTTTTGTTTCTACTTTTTTGACTATTGGTACTGGACAATTCCACACTATTAAGTCATTTTCATTTTCAGTAATTCTTTGTAGTTCATGTTTCCAGTGCTTGTAAGCTTATTTGTATGTTGTAGTGTTTGCACAAATTCCCATTGTAACAACCTTTCTACATTATTTTGTCAATCTATGGTTCTTCATTCATGAGTATATCACAAACCAGCATCAAGATGTTTTCATTTTTCTGGTTCTGTACTACATAACCAGCATTTGTCAGTCATCCCACACTTTTAATATATATTTTGTAAAACAGAATCTACATAGTTAGGTACCTAGTGCTACCATTAAGCTTCCGTCTTTTGATTTAAATTAACCTCTCCTTAGCCACTCATGCATGTCATATTGATTATTGTGTTGCTAGCAGTTCTCTATACTTGCCCATGTAGTTGTGGTGTTTACAGTTTATTTCCTTTTCTTCTGGCCACAGTCTCTCTCTGTCTCTCTCTCTCTTGTTTTTTTACTCCATTGCCACCTGTTTTTTTTTGTCTACTTCTGGTTTGATTTCCATACTTGCTACTTTTGGAAATGTTTCTGATAATCTAAGCAAATATGTCAATTTCTTCATGGTTTAGAACTTTCACTATGTTTGGATGTTTGGAACTGATAAAAGTCTGCAATATGTATGCAGTCCCATGATTGCAGACCTATAAATATAGTCAGTTTCAATGAGGTCCATTCAGACAGAGGGGTAGGTAATCTTTCCATAGACTGTATCATCCCTCCAAATCATTTGATAATCATAAAGTAGCTTTTTTCCCCTATTTAATTGATTCAATGCTTTTCTGGGCTGGTCAGTTACACTAAAGCTGAAAATTAGATCAGAAAGAGCAAGCTTCAACTTTATTCCTTGATGTCAAAGCATTGGTTTTAGTTTCCCAATATATTCCTTACTAAGTTTTGCTCTCATTTGTTAATGTTTTATTGCTATCCTTCATCTGTTCCCAGTTACATATGCACTCCCTGTTGTTAATTTTTTTCTTTTTTTAATATCACGTTCATCTCCCAGCTTGATATTTTTTTCACAATACAATTTCTTCAGCTATAAATCTTGGTTCTGCACATTTATCAATACCAAGGGTGTCATTCAGAGTCTGTCAGTTTGCAAATATATAGTGGTCATTCTTAAGGAGAACAGCTACGTGTATATGCAAATAAGAAAAGCAGAAGTTATTCACACTGAGTAAGGAAAAGCAAAGGCAATTTGAACATCATGTGCACTTAGGGAAAAAAAGTATAGTACCGAAAGTTAAAGATTAAGTAAATTTAAAGATTAAGTAAATGGAAATCAGTACGTGAAGTAGGCTTCATATAACTTTGCATGTATTTGGATATTGCAGCCAGATTAAGACAAGTGGTGGACTGTGCAACTTTTACTATTAATATTTGATAAAAAAGGGGGCTTAATATGTTTTATAAAGGGGTATCTATGTCTGACCACCCTGATGTTTTCACTAAAGAGTGGAAAGACGGAGACAGATAAGATTGAAAAAGGGGAGACACAGCAAAAAGGGAAACCCAAAAGGAACACATCAAGAGGGCTGTGCTGGTGGAGGTGGGAGAGGAGGAGCACTATGTTTTTGTTGGGGGATTGACCCCCCCTATTTTTTCTTAATTTTTTTATATATTTGCTATCAGGTTATGGCGGAGTTTACATGTTACAGTTCACTGCACAAACACTGATTATATTTGTGCCTGATATCCATTAATTTGCAATATTGCCTGAAAAAAATGTTATAAATCCTTACCTCTTATAAAATCAGTTAAAGACAGAATACTGCACTTGAATATTGTACTGCCATATCTCTCACTCTTGTTTGGAGTAATGTACTGAATGCACTCTAATGCTTAAATTCGTATGCTGTATTAATTATTTCTTTATATACAGTAATGAGTTAAAGACAGAATATTGCACTTATAAACTAATATACCTCTCACTTTTGCTTGCAGTAATGTACTGAATATACTCTAGTGTTTCACTTACTATGCTGTATTAATTATATATATATATATATATATATATATATATATATATATATATATATATATATATATATACACACAAATTAAATCAGTAAAACACATAACCCGATTTATTAAATAATTCATGCTTACCAGCATCTTTAACTAGTCTGGCTGCTCATCTTTCCTGCGGTCTTCTGTTCATAGGTTCATATGTAGGTACTAGGCTATCGGCCAAAGGGCCTATGTAAGCCTAGCCAGCAAGGTACCATAGCTTACGCCACCCAATAAAGTTATTTTCCTGTGCCACTGTCCAGCAGAGACACATAAGTGATCCCTGGGGCGTATTTCCTATTTCCCATCCACTCATCAAGATTTTTCTTGAAGAGTGCTAATGAAGAACTTTGCTTGACATAGATGGGTAGCTTGTTCCAGAGTATAGGAAGTCTCTGGGACAAAAATCTATCCCTCCATCATGTCCTGTTTATTGTGGTGACAAGGTTTAGGTCCCTAGGGCATGTAGTTTGGAGGGATTGGGATTTCTTTAGGTGTAGCATGTCCAACAGCTCTGGGTTTGACATAGCTTTATATGTTAGGCAGAGATCACCTCGGAGTAGGCAATATGCTATGGAGTAAAGCTGGAGTTTTTTGAGGTGGTCAGTGTAGGGCATTTGTTTGAGGCCAGTAATCCTCTTTGTGAGGTACTTCTGTGGCCTTTCCAGCTGCTGCAGATGTCTGTTACAGGGGATTTCTTCCTCAGCTACAAAGAAAAGGCATAAGACAACTCGTTTACCTGCATTTCAACATTTATTTCCCTTAACATTACTTATGTGACTCGTAGTTTTATGCAAGGCATTCTATTCACTGCAGCATTTTTTAAAATGAGTTTGTGGCAATATGTATTGCTATTATTTGAATGTTCATACTTTTCCGATCTGCCCTGTAGTGCAAGTTGTAAACACTGATGCACTTTTGGTGTTACATATCATATGCTTTACATGTAACAGTCTGTGACTTGTGTTCATCCAGAAGGTGCACACACAAAGAAAAGGTAACAAGTTCTGGAAGTTTTTATTTCTGTAGCTGTAGATAAAGTGTGTGCTTTGATAGTTTTCTTCTTTAAGAATTCTAAGCATATAAGGAGATGATTTAAAAATTTATGAAAAAGTAATACGGAAATAATGACACTGGTCACTTTTCAGTACAGTATATTGCAGCCATTCACTTGACACTGCAACCGCCCCCACCAACACCACTCTGGTGTGGTGCTTGACTGAGTTCAGCCATCATGTATGTGCAATTAATATTGTGTAACAAATTGCTATATTTTACAATAATTATACTAATAATTGGCATGCAGTCTACACGCTGTCTGCATGCAATTTAACTAATATCTAGATCACTACAATACTTGATGAAAATACATGGAAAAGCAAACATATTTTTTTCTTGTTTTCTGTATAAATACATGAACCAGTAGTTTTAAGTTTACTTATGCAGTTGTATATCTGTGATTTACAGACATGTATA
The DNA here is from genome assembly GCF_019279795.1 of Protopterus annectens. Taxonomy (NCBI): domain Eukaryota; kingdom Metazoa; phylum Chordata; order Ceratodontiformes; family Protopteridae; genus Protopterus; species Protopterus annectens. The sequence continues at coordinate 652,408,237 of NC_056732.1, forward strand.
TGCAACTTGTTATTTTACTCATTGATGGGTTGTGTTTGTATTTACTCAGTTATGTTAGCACATACACACTCCATATATTTCCATGCAGATGCAGATCTGTGTGTAAATATGTTTCTGCTTTCTTTTGCATTTTTTAGAAACATTATAGATAAAATTTTGCAGGTACACGTATTTCTTCTAGCAAATACTCTCAGTTATGTGACCTTCTTATAGTTTATTTTTTAAATCTTTGTTTAATACAACCTCCCCCAAAATTAATACTTACTATAGAAATCTGGCTTTCTCACTGCTACCTGGTCCACCCACTCAACCAGTTGTTTGGGTATATGCTTTTGAAAGTTATCGTACCTATGGTGGCACTGTTGGCTTGAGGGATGATCCCGATCACTGGTGCCAGAATCAAGCACTGAAACTAAGTTCCAAAAAATGCATTATTATGTCCTTTGGGAGATTATCTACCCCAGGGAACTACCACATTGACAATATGCCCCTAAGAGTTGACCCAGGTGTTTGAGATTTAGAAACTTATATGGAGAGTATCCTAACTTTTGATCAACATGTGTCTATTGTTGTAAAAAAGTCCTTCTATAATGCACAGCTTATACACAAAGGTTTTGTGTCTAGATCTAGGGATGTCTTGGACCCCTTTTACTCAGTCCTCATTAGGTCAGTAATTGAATATAAATGCCCCTTTGACATGTATCTGTCCAGACACATGCAACAACTAGAATGACCACAGAGATAACTTACTAAAAGGATACAAGACCTAAACAGAATATTCTACATGGACTCACTCAAAGCCTGGCAATATCCTCAGTATCCTACATACTGCTAAGAGGTGATCTGTGTCTGGCATACAAGGCATCCTTCGGCCCATTATTGATGGATTTAATGCACATCAACAACTCAAATAACATCAGAAATACTCAGTCTAGGGATCGAAACCTCTACTGCAACATCAGCAGAACAGTTTAGAGGGACAGGTATAGCTTTCAAAGGATACCACTGCTGTGGAACACCCTCTCCATCCACATAAAACAAAGTTCATCCTTGTCCATATTCAAGCACAGTTTAGATCTATGGAAGTGAAACAGAAAATTCAACTTAGGAATTCTCCTTGTCCTACTAATGGACAGAGGCCTCATCTAAATGCTTTATCCCATGCATGGGTGCCCTCCAAATATATATGGTATGATCCCAGTTATTCTCATTAGAAGTAATATGTAATTATCAACCATGGGATGAGTATGACCATTCTATAACTTAATGGGATAGGTTATTTTAGGCACAAAATGGGAAATAGGCTAGGCTGAAAATAGCCTGCAAGGGCAGATAGGCTAGTACTTAACCTATGAACTTATGAACCTATGGCAGGTGCTCACCCAGCTCTAGCCAGGTGTCAATCTTTTTCCATTCACTTACTCTTGCGAATGCCTGGATAGTAGCCAGATATGACTCCCTAAAAAGGTGGACCATTATCAGGATCTCCTTGTCTGACCAGCTTGGACCATGGCCTTGTGCCTTCACAGGTGCTGCCATAATCCGAGGTGCTGGGACCAAAATGAAGAAAGACTGAGCAGTGCTGTGGTTCACAGATTTAAAACCACTCCCTATGGGGTATGTCATTATCTTAACCAAACCCAGATTACCAACAGGGGCATTACACCAAGTACTGATAGTTTGCTTTAGCCAAAAATGCTTTGTTGCGTACATTTTTAAAGGCATACAGTCACATTTCATTTATACGGTGCATAAAAAAAAAACAGTACACGATCATCAGTTTTCTTTGTATTACTTGCAATTGACTTCCACTCCACCCACTCCTGCTCTTTTTTTATTTCACTTATATACTGTAGTATATCGCTCAACTCTGTCCTACACTACTGAACTATACTGCCTGCCTGTTCTCACAATTAAGCTAACCTCTGTTAAAAAAAAAAAAAAATTTCACTATCCTTTTTTTCCCTTATTCTTAGAGTGTTAGAAATTACTAGTCATTGTGTATTTCCCCTCTAATATTCTATATTATTCTATATTTTATGTTAGCTCTCTCCTCACCAAATAATCTCTGTACACTTTTATTCTCTCTTTCTCTCAATTATGGTTAATATCTGCACTATAGTATGCAGCTTAATATTTTGTATGTCATATTAATATTGTTGATGATATTTTTGCCTATACTTGGAGCTTTTCTCCCCGGGCCTCTACTGAAAATGGACATGTATCCAGTTAAACTAGCCCGGTCAACAAATGTAAATAAATAAATAAATAAATAAATATTGATAATGTGCATATCCTTAGCTACCTTTTTTGAAATATTTCACCTGAATGTCATTTATTTCTGCAGTTGAGCAACAGTAATATTATTTTTTGCAGGTGCAGAAATACATATCCATATGTGTGTGATTACTGACTTCTATTAAGTGTTGAGTGGTTTGTGGTGAGAAGGTGCGGCTGATGATGTTAGATAGGCAGAGATTACACTTCATATTTATACAGACTGTCATACATATAACTCCATTTTTTTCTAAATATATTAAGCTTTGAACATATCTGAGTCTATCCTCCTGTTTCAGCAGCATGCTGGGGACTGCTCAGGACTGCTGTGGACCTAGCCTGCAACATAAACATGACTTGCTGGACAGACAGATATGTCTCCCAGAGGCTGCCACTCCTCTGGAATAAACTCCCAATTCAAGTCAAACAGAGCTGCTCAATGACCCTATTTAAGCATAACTTGAACAATTGGATGGGAAACTGTAAATTCACCCTGGGGGTTTCACCTATGTTTCTTTTGGGTAGGGGAAGCTGGTGCAGATTATAAATGTGCATGCTGATATAGGCTATTACTTTTGGTCCGTGAGGAAACAAACGTAAAACATGACTAGGCTTGTAAAGGATCTAGGGCCAATAGCCTGGCAACCTCCTTTAATGTTGTTGTTGTTTGTCTTTCGGCTTTTCCCGGTAAAGGGTTGCCACAGTGGAACTCCGGTTTGCTAATGACTGGCAGTAGATTTTTACGAAACGCCGAGGTGCCAGCTCGATGCCCAACCTTCAATGAAGGCACGCCCATTTACGCACGCATGTCTTTCGAATGCTACCCAACCCGGGGAGGACATGCAGACCCCACACAGAAGGCACTCCCAAGCCCAGCCGAGAATCGAACGGGAGAATCTCTTGCTCTGAGGTAGCAACGCTACCGCTGTACCACCGCGGCAGCAACCTAAAACTATGATAATGCACCATCATCAGTAAAATAAACATTTCTTCATATGATTAAAGGAGCAACCTCCTTTAATCATATGAAGAAATGTTTATTTTACTGATGATGGTGCATTATCATAGCTTTACTAAATTGTGTAAAGCTGTCATCAGTATGTGGAAAATCATTACAGCAGCAGTATAAGTGACTGACTTTGTATACATTAGTGTTTTAAATGTGAAGTAGTGATGTAATAAGGATGTGATTTTGGCTTACATGTAAGGAAAAGGTACTGGGGTAGAATCCATGATTGCAAAGTCATCTCCAGTGAACGTTTATACAATCAGAGAAGGCTCTAAGGTCAACAGAGACCAAGCTAAGGACCTGGAAGTTGACTGGAGAGAAAGTACAACAGTTCAAGGAATTACTCAGGGCTCTAGTGCCCCAAGAAGAGGAAGAAATAGTTGAACAAGATCAGCAGCATCTAGAAACAGCATACATTAGGACTACAGAAAAGATATGTGGCTAAGCCAGGTATAGAAATAAGGTACATAAGGAAAGATGGTGGTGGAATGCAGAAGTCCAAGAAATCATCAAAAGAAAGAAGGAGTGCAGGAAGAAGTGGGAGATAGAAAAAAAAATGACCAGGCTAGGAAGGCCAGGCTGGTTGGTTAACAAAGAAGCTAAGAAAGAAGTTGCATTAGCAAAGAATAAGGCATCAGAGGCACTCTATCAGCTTCTGGAAAGTGACTCAGTAATTGGCACAAAGACACTATATCAGGTTGCAAGGCAATGACAGAAAGAAAAAGAAGATAGTCAGACACCCTTCATAAGGGATTCCAACAACAACTTCCTCACCAGTCCACAGGACATCAAAGGCAAATGGAAGGAGTATTTCCAGCATCTTCTGAATGAATAAACCCCTCTGAAGCTGTACTTCTCCAGAAATAGCCTACTATGAGAGAAGAAGAGGAGTCCACCCTAGAAGAAGTAAGAACAGCACTAAGGAAAATTAAGTCAGGGAAAGCAGCAGGCTCATATGAGGCTGCAGCAGATATGATAAAGATCCTGGGTGAGATAGGGGAAAAATGGCTCCTGATGGTACTCATAGCAGTGTGGAGGGAAAGACATATCCCAGATGCCTGGAGAATAAGCATACCTGTGCCAGTGTACAAGAACAAAGGGGACAGACATCCACAACTGTAGGCAGTGCAGAGGCATTAAAATCCTATCACATTGCATGAAAGTTCTGGAGAGGGTGACTGATCAATGGATACGCAGAGTAGTAGAATGTAAGATGGGATATGAGCAGTTCAGATTCAGATCAGGATGCAGCAAAATTGACGTGATGTTTGCAGTGTGACAGATGCTTGAGAAGAAGCTTGGAGAAAGCATATGACAAGGTCCCAAGAAAGATGATCTGGGCAGTACTGCAGTGGTTTGAAGTCCCAGATACATTAGTAGAATTAGTGCAGGCTATGTACAAGGACCCAAGTGACTCAAGTACATTGTCCTCACAGAGGGCTTCCCGGTGGGAGTAGGTGTACACCAGAGTTCAGTTCTGAGCCCACTGCTGTTCATACTGATGATGGATTACATTAGCAAACAGGTCAGAGGGGACAGATCCACAAAGCTGCTGTATGCAGACGACGTGGCATTACAGGTAGATTCTGAGCAAGAACTTCAGCAAAAGATAGGAGAATGAAATTCAAAACTGAAGGCACATGGGATGAAACTGAGCATGGATAAGACAGTGGTAATGGCAATATATTGGGGAAATCAGAAAAACCTGAGAATTGAGACAGAAGGGAAGATAGTGGAACAGGTACACAGCTTCAAGTATCTGGAAGGGGTGGTTGAGAAGAAGGGTCTGAATGAACCCGTGCACCAGGTTTAAAAAAAAAAAAAAAAAAACAGGAAATAGCAGCTCTGTTCACATATGAGCACTGGGTAAGAGCGGTGTGACTCGGAGCTTAAACAGGAAGGCAATGGGAAGGGAAAACAGCAGTATGAAGGCGATCAAAGAGAACTAGCATAGCTGGCAGGTGAAATGTATCCGAATCAGCCAATTACACAGGCAACAGCTCAGCAGACCACTATAAACTATGCAATAAACATTCAGTCTGGTTTTTCACACAAACTCTACACAACCAGTGCAAACAGACAGGGAAATTTTACCTGACAATACTAACAAAATGTTAGGGGCTGCTGTTGCTTGCATACATCAATATGTGCAAGAGGCTGAGGGTGCTGACGATGTGAATGCTGATGAGCATCCCACAGTGAGGAGGAGGAGAAGAGTGTACAGACCCAGTGTAACCTACCAGGGGCTGCATAAGCTGGAGATAGTGGAGTGTTACAGGGTGGACATGGGCATTCTACAGCAAACTGTTGAGCTGTGCTGGCCCCACTTCACACACAGAACCAACAGAGTGGAACCCATCCCAGTGAATACCAAGGTATGTGTAGGCTTAAGAATACTAGCCACAAGTGCCTTTCAAAGGGCAAATGGGGATATCATGGGGATCTCACAGGCATCAGCATCCAGGGTACACCACCAGTTTCTGGATGCCATGTCAGCACATGCCAGTGAGCACATGTATTTCCTCAACACCCATGAGGCATTGACTAGCAGTATGCATCTCTTCCACTAAATAGCAGAATACCCAGAGGTAGTGGGTGCAATAGACTGCATGCACATACATATCAAAGCACCACCCAGTGAGCAGGGTAGGGTCTACATAAACAGCAAGGGCTTCCCCTCCATCAACTGCCAGGTCGTGAGTGATGCCCAGGGCATTATCTTGAATCTGTGTTTGCTGGCAGCCCTGGAAGCTATCACAACTCCCACATCTGGCATATAACACAGCTATACCAGTCATTTGCCAGTGGGGACATTCCATATGGCCACCTAGTTGGGGATGCTTGCTACTCACTAGAGCCGTGGCTGATGACACCCCTCAGAAATGCACACACACCTGAACAAGAACTCCATAATGAGGCACACACACAACTCAGAATCATAATAGAGCATGTGTTTGGGATGCTCAAGTCACAGTTCCACTGCCTGGACATATCCGGTGGAGCCTTGCAGTACTCTCCAGCTACGTGTACACAAACGTCCATAGTATCTGCCATGCTACACAATATGATCCTATGGAAACAGCTGCAGCAGGAACAGCATGGGGAAAGGTCACACAGACCCCCAATTGCCAAGGCCATCACAGGCACAAAGTGACTTGAAGGAGGAACTATCAGAGCCTGCCCATGTAGGCAGAAGGAGATGTGGCCAGTATGCCCAGGCCTTAGCAAAGAGGCATCGCATAGCACATACACCGACACAGTAGGGACCTAGGGAATGACACCTCTCTCTGACTCGGACATACAGTAAAAGGGATGCCAAACATGACACTACCTGTGCTTTACAATGTATAGGGAGTGTACTATGTGCATCCAACATAGTCGGCCCTCCAGCACCATCCTCAGTACTGGCCCAGCCACAATGTAAGTCACTCTTCCCATCAATTACTGAATGGAGTATTATGTTCTGATAGTTGTATCTATGATATGGACATGAGCATGCAAGGGAAATGGGTGGCTGAATGGAATAGCAGCATAGAGTGGACACCTATATGGGCAGCATGAAATCCATAGCAAATACTGGTGTCAACATACTAGGCAGTACTAGACAAAGTGACAAATCCCACTACAGTACATGTGGTGGCCCAAATGTGTGCCCATAGGACACACACATGCATGTTAGTGAGGCTCACATACCCACCACCAGCCTCAGCCAACAGGACAGGTGTAGATGACCATAAAGGAAGGCTGGGCTAAGGCTTCCAATTGATGTCAATGGTGAACAGCCCCCCTCCAGACCTAAACAGACAGACTACAATAGGTTTGGCAGTTGTATGTTAGTTCTGAAGGATAAGAAGTCTAAAACTGAAATGTATGTCAATAAAACCTAAGATCTGTACTACACTGATATGCCTCCAGTCTGCATGATAGGTCAGAATACAATATGAAATGGAAGCCAACAGAGTACCTGAAATACCAGTACAGTCATAGCAAATGTTTAAAGTCGTCAGGTGTGCCCCCCCTACAATCCTATGTAGAAATGCAGTACCATGTAAGTGTGAGGAGTAATATCAGTGGAGCACAGATTACCTGAGCTGGCCCAATCTACAGGATAGATTGTTGCATGTGTACAACATGCAGGGGTCTGTGTGTTAGGTTGCTGTGTGTTCAATATTGTCTGGAAGTGGTCAGCATGTAGGCATGGAGGGTTGTGTTTCGGTGGCCTGTGGGCAGTACTGTGATTGATAGGGTCATGTTCCGACAATTGCAGTGCCAACCAGAATGCTTCTCAGCAATACCCATGTCAGCAGTCATCCATACTCACTATCCAGATGTCAATAACTGTCACCATATAAAAGATGGACATGCCATGAATGTGGGCCCATACATACACAGAGTACACAGGTGGAAGTACCCTAGACAGAGTGCATAAAATGTAACTGTCAACTGCACACAACTTTGGAATTGTACATAGAGGTTAGCAGCACATGAGATGTCCGTGTATTATGGAATACTAATGTAGTCTCGCCAATCACTGGTAGACCATGAAAGGCACAGTTCTGAAGTAATGAGAGACTTCCTATGTCCCCACACAAGGCAGCATAAGGGGAATGTCCCAGGTATATCTGTGAGTCAGCTTCAAGTAGCTTCCATATCACACATGCACTCAGCTCACCCCATCATCAGCCATGGGTTTATCACAGGTCATATCCTTGCTGTTGGGAATGAGTACAGTATGACCCCAATTCTGTATGGGAATACCCACAGAATGCAGCATGCTGACGTGGTGTGTCCTTAGCTGTAAGTAGCACCCTGCCTGCATCCAGGCCAATGGATTAATATGGGCAGGAAGTATTGCCATCAACACCTCGCACACTTACCCTGTCACCCCAGGGGAATCCACTGGCTTGCAGCCTGGGAATGTAAGAGTGACAGAATGCACTGGCCTGCTATAGATGGCCTGCATCATTACCAAATGGCCTACAGTGTTCTGTCAAAGGCCTGTGGCTCACCCATAGTGCCAATGTATGGTATCTCACGGGGTCCCAACTAACAACCTAACACAGTCAACAGAACACAAATGCAAGGCCATGTTGGCAAATCCCAATAGCATGACCCCCATGTCCTAATGCATGAACTGTGGACCAATCCATAAATACTGCTGGAATGAAGAGCCAACTATAGGTATACTTCTCAGATATCACTCGCATAATGTTATGAAGAGGATAAAATAACAAAGTGGGGGGTGTAGAAGCATGGACATCATGGAATGTGTGAAGTCTGAAACTTTGATGTGTGCTCATACTACCCCTGCCTGCAAAACCAGTAATGGGAGGCTACAAACCTGCTCATAAACCACAATGTGATTGGGAACTGACCATATATATGAGCCTTGCCTCAGGGTAACCTGGGTGAATCTGTACAGCTGAGAGGTAGGAACACAGCAGGATATGGCCATTCTGTTAAAGTCAATATATGTACAAGAAGGGCATCCTTAGCCACCATACTACCAAGGTGCTGGACCATTTACACAGACCCATTAGCAAGTGTCTGTAGCTACCTGTCCAGAATGGCAGAAGTGTGCAAGAATGTGTAGGCTGCTGCCCACGATACTGGACTCAGCTTCATTCACCTTGTATTTCCCAGTAAATAACTGTGAGCAAATAATTATATCTGTCAGTAGTTGATGACATAATGCATCGCAATGTAAAACAGTACATGTGTCTGAATATCGCTGCTAATACCAACCATGTAACACAAGCAGCACAGACAGCAGTAGTTACAGTATCCCCTAACTGTCGCCCATTGTGACTCCATATTGTCAACTTATCTACAGATATCCTGCAGAAACAGGTTGCTAGCTGTAGGTATAGAACACCAAACCCAGGACTGGAATACAACCCTACCTGGAATGGATTCACACACTCAATACAGAAGGTCATAATGGCCATGCTCATACACTTAGAGAAATGAAGGCCATGTCTGACAACACAGTGGACTATACATATCTGTCATTTGCAGATGTCTGTGCACACACGCCAAACTGTACACCATTTATGCTTCACACACACATTGGACAGGAATATTCACACATAGCTAAGGCCAACACACTATAATATGTCAAACATACACACACAGAAGAGAAAGAGACAGACAGTGACAGAGAGAATTCCATTATGAGGCCTGTCTCACCCACTACACATCCAATTGACCTATATCACATGATGTGCTTATGTCAATCACTGTATACATTCCTTTTGGTAGCCCTCAGCCTTATAGTGTGTGTGGTGCTTGTGACAACTGTGTAACATGGTAGTACAAATAAGTATTCATGTAACATTTGTAAACTCAGTCCTGTCAAATCTAAAGTTGTGTGTGACTGTGTGTGTGTGTGTTTCCAGAACACTGCACTTCCCATTGCCCATGCTACACTCCAGCTGATGTCAGTCACCCTGAAATAACCCTTTGGGAAGTCTCAGCCTTATAAGCTCTATGGCACTTGCAATAACTGCATACTACTATAATGTAGCATACTAGTTAGGTAAAAGTTCTAATCCCAGACATGGAAACTGTTTGTGTGAGAGAGTGTGTGCATCTTTCTTGATACCTGATTTTGTGAACATTCACACTTATTACTCTTCCCTTACCATTCCTTTAGCACTGCTGCTGATGTCACTCACCTTCAAAGATACCTTTGGACAGCTCTCCAACGTATAATCTCGGTGGCGCTTGTGGTAACTATGTAATATGATAACCTAGCTAACTAGTTAGGCAGAAGTTTAAATCCCAGACATGGCATCTGTGTGTGTTTGTGTGAGAGAGTGTGTGTGCCTGTGTCTTTGATAACACCTGATTTTGTGGACATTCACACTTACTACTCTCCCCTTACCCCTCCTTTACCACTGCTGCTGATGTCACTCACCTTCAAAGATAAATTTGGAAAGCTCTCCAACATATAAGCTCAGTGGTGCTTGTGGTAACTATGTAATACAATAAACTAGCTAACTAGTTAGGTAGGAGTTTGAATCCCAGACATGGCATCTGTGTGTGTTTGTGTGAGAGAGAGTGTGTGTGTGTGTCTTTGATAACACCTGATTTTGTGGACATTCACGCTTACTACTCTTCCCTTACCCCTCCTTTAGCACTGCTGCTGATGTCACTCACATTCAAAGATACATTTGGACAGCTCACCAACATATAGGCTCTGTGGCACTTGCAATAACTGTGTAATGCCATAATGTAGCATATTAGTCAGGTAGGAGTTCTAATCCCACACATGGCAACTGTGAAACTGTGTGTGTAAGAGTGTGTGTGTGTGTGTGTGTATTTGATAACACCTGATTTTGTGGACATTCACACTTACTACTCTCCTTTTACCCCTCCTTTAGCACTGCCGCTGATGTGACTCACCTTCAAATATACCTTTGGACAGCTCTTCAAAATATAAGCACCATGATGCATGCAATAACTGAGTAATACTATACTGTAGTAAATTGGTTAGGTAGGAGTTCCAATCCTGATCCTAGCAACTGTAAATGTGAGTGTTTGTGTGAGACAGTGTGTGTATCATTGTAGAAACCTGATTTTGTGGTCATTCATACTTAAAACACTTCCTGTACCCCTCCTTTAGCACTGCTGCTGATGTGACTCACCTTCAAAGATACTTTTGGACAGCTCTCTAACATATAAGCTCCATGGCACATGTGATAACTGCTTAATATTATAGTGTAGCAAACTAGTTAGGTAAGAGTTCCAGTCCTGATCTTAGCAACTGTGTAAATGTGTTTGTGTAAGAGAGTGTGTGTATCCTCATAGAGACCTAATTTTGTGGTCATTCACACTTATAACACTTTCCTTACTACTCCTTTACCACTGCTGCTATCATTAACCTTCAAAGATACCGTGGCACAGTTCTCCAACATGTAAACTCCATGACATGTGTGATAAATGCAGAACAATGTAGTAGCAATAACTACATAGGTTTGGGTTTGAATCTCATCCCTGCAAGTTTTTGTGTGTGTACATATGTCTACATATGTATGTCCATACCTCAAAGATTTTGGCCCCATTTACACCTAGTATACATCTCAGTGCCTGACTTTAGCAGTCCTGCAGATATCATCCACCTTAGAAGTGCCTGTTGTCAACCCTAAAACATGTAAGGTCAGTGGTGCATGTGGTAAATCCGTAGCCATAATGGTCTGAAAAGTTTGTTAGATGGAGGTTTAAACCTCAGCCCTGGCAAATGTGTGTGTAGGGTAAAACATTTTTTGGAATCTCTCACCCATTACATCACCCAGTGCCAGTATTTACAATTGCTGGTGATGTTCCTCACCTTAGAAGTACCTTGGGGCAGTATCTGTCCTATAAGCTCCATGGTGATGCAATAAATGAGGTACACTGTAGTCACAATACATAGCTAGGAGGGGTTTAAATCTCACTACTAGTAAGTGTGTTTTTGTGTGTCTGTCATCAATATCCTGTGGGGGAGGTTGATGTGATTGTGTAATAACAGAATCCATTGGGGGGTGGGTTTTGCTAAATTATTATGTTTAGGACGTAGTATATGTTGCAATGTCCACATTACAAGGCCAACATATGTCAAACACCAGAGATGTTGGTGTAGACAATCCATAGCCCTTAATGTGATAGTATGGATTAGTGAACAATATAGGCAACCCTTCTATTACTCAGAGACCTCTCTCCACCCACGTATCATATACAAACACACTTGGCTAGGCAACAACCACTATATTGTTAGTTCCCCTGCATATTGCCTCACAGATGGTACCCACAGTGTGATAGCAGTGGACTACATGCCTGTTGACCACAACACTGCCATTGACATCAGAAAGTACTTTGATGTGTTACATCTCCTGACTGTGTGTTATCCAGCAAGTAAAAGGGCATGGCACCCTGTTCCATCCCCTTAGTAACCCAATAAATGTGTACAGTGGCCCTTTTGCCATGTGCCCCACTGGACACCAACAACAACTGTAGAGTCTGCAAATGTATCCTACAAAGGGAATACCATGCCTTATACACATGCCATGTATGGACAGACGCCACTAACTTCACTGAATACCAATATCATACTGTCAGTTTAAGTGCAATCACTACCTCAGTTACATAGCCAGTTCTCACCAAATTAGGTCAGAAATGCTACATCAGAAGATACCGATCTGTCCACACAACATGCCCCAGAGACCTCAAGTACACTTCCACACGTCAAAGAACATGCATGTGGGAAATGTACACAACCCAGACACTGTCCATGTTATGAAATATAGAACACATACATGGGAAGTGCACATCACTGGCCACTCACAATAAAAACCTGAATGAGTGGATGGTGAATACAATACCCACCCTGGGGACCACTACAGTGACTATACCCCTGGGCCACACTGGAGACTATTGTCATGTGGCCTGATACCAAGGTATTTCCTTGGGCTAGACTTGTAGAGCCTTCATGCCCATTCACCTACTACATACCTATGAAGCAATGAACCTATAGATCTCAGTTCTGGCAAGTGTGTGTGTGTGTGTGTGTGTGTGTGTGTGTGTGTGTGTGTGTAAATAGTAATACCAGTGTGTTTGGTTGATGAATATCCCCTGTGGCTGTGGTTATTAGCAATCGGAGGTGTGTCCAAACCAGAACATGTACCATTCTCCATTCTACAACAGATGTTGTAGATCAACATGTACATATGTACAACCCTCAGCCCTATAATCTGAGGCATATGCAATCACTGTGTTACAGACTAAGAATTACCATGCGCATACTGTACCCTGTCTATGACATGGTGGATGTTTCACCACACAGCCATACCCTGTGGCCTTGCTGCAGGGCCACATTCTGATGACATAGAGATGCCTAGAACGAACATAGGATACAGCATGTGAGAACACATTCACTCAGCACTTCACTTTTGGGGGGAGAGAGGGGTAAAGCTGGCACTAAATGTGTTGCCAAGATGGTGTTCAATATCTGTTGTCTCAGGAAAGGTATTAGCTTTATGCAGTAACTCGCAGCACTTGTGTTTAATGCTCTGGAGGTTGTTGATGTAACTATCATGGCTGTTGTGATTGTCAGTGTCGGCTGCATCTCTGTTGCCATAGATGCCTGTCAAGGACTCCATGAGCTATCCAAAGTTGTGCTTGAGGCTAATAAGGGAGTTCAATAGTCATGGGACACCACATTTCCCTGCAATAGTGTCCTCCTTCCAATGTACACTTCAGCAATGGCAGGGGACCATCACATTGTCTTCCAGTGTTTGGAGGATAGTGTCTGGGTTCTGTTGGCTCTGGCTAGTACCATACATTCATGTACCTGTTTGTACAGTGCCTATGTGTATGATTCCACAGTCATGCAGCTACATCCCATTGCCATGGGTGCAGTGAAGACATCCACCCTGTTTTCATGGCTGCAAAGTCAGCTTTGGAGAGTTTTTGCCAGGTGGTTATTTTTGTGGGGGGTGTGGCTGACATGTAGAGTTCCATGTTGATTACAGCCTGTGTGACTCTCACCATGCAGGGATTAACATGTGGGGATGAGCAATGATCCCATATATAAGTGGTCAACACAGGTCATGGCTGTTGCATCCTCTACCATGGGTCAGTATGAGCTGGTGTAGGGAGATGGAAATGATGAATCCCAGAAATGTTGGGCCACTGTACTGGTGATTGGCTACATTCCACAGGTGATGGAGGGGTAGTAGAAGACTCATACTATGTCAGTATTGCACTGGACCATCAGATATGGCAGGATGTTGAGGAATGTGCATTGACAGTCTAAGGACATAGATGTGGACCCATAGCATGCTATGGTCTGGATAGCACCATTACTCCAAGGCAGTTGTACCGGAAGTATCTCCAATGCATTATGATGGGATGTTAGTCTGGAGGTGTTCCTATCCATAATGAATATGGAGACAACACCCTCTGTGGTGTGGTGTGGTCCATGTTTGGGGGCTGACAACTGTGGAATGCGTCATAGCCTGATACTGCAGGTTTGCTGTCTGCTGCTGTGAACAACCTCTCCACTACAGCAGACATGTGTCCTCCACTCCAGGTGCTATGAGTGACTGCATCCTGACAGTTAGATGTCCACTGTTGAGCAGCATGACCCTCAGATTGCATACATGTGTAGCTGTTATGGTGGTAATTACATTAAGAATACTACCCAATAAGGCACCATAGGGTTGGCAAGACACGTAGCCATTACCTGGCAACCCAGCGGTGACAGATGTAGGACATCCATGGCAAGTCATTGGGTTCTGGCAATCATGCCATCCCAGGCAGAGTGGCCCTGGAGCCCATGAGAATGACACATAACACGTAAGCCAGTGTTGCAGTCAACCATCTACTAATAGTATCGCAGCTTCATTCTGGGTGACAGCAGTAAACTGCTCAGGGCTACTGTCACACCTGCCTGAACCACATAATGAGATAGTTCAACCAAGTATCCTGTCAGGTAGTCCAGGGAAGTGTGTCCCAATTCATTCACACCCACATGGATATGAAGTGATACTCATAGTTGTTGTGGAGTGACATGACTGGCTGTGCCATGTGTTAGATGCCAGCATGTGATTGATATTTGGCTGTTACCTGCTCCATATTCAACCTAGTGAGTGGGATGTGTGTGCCTCAGTATTGACTTAACCATGATCACTGTATTGTGCAGTGGTGACACACTGTAAGTTAAATATGTGTCCCTTGGCATGTGCCATGTTGCGGTGTCTGAGTGGGTTTCTGCCTTGCTGTTCTATGCTGTTTGGGTAGATGTCCATTGAGTGCCTCTGGGAAGGTGGGTGTGTGGCTTTTCACTGTATGTCATGGCAGTCAAAGTTGGTGTCATGGTGAGCTACGTGTTCTACATGGTGTAGTGCAGGTGTTGATCTTATCCTCTTGACCTGCTAGTCCATTATTTGCTGGAGAGTTCATATGTGTCCATTGGGTGATATATGGGTAACCCTCACAGGTCTGAGTGTTTGGAGTTTAGAGGGGAGGGTGCCTGTGTACATGCAGCAGTTGCAACAGTGCCCCAGAATGGACATGTGCACCAGGTTAATGGGTGAAAGCACAGATAACCATCCTTCAAACATGCCAGGAGGGGTAGACATAACTAGTAAGTACTGGGGCAACATCTGTGATAAACAAGTATTGCTGACAGCTCACAGGTGTGCCACACATCATGATACAATAACCTAGTGAAGTACCAAGCCATAATGCTAGTTAAAGTGCAAGACAGAAAGAACTAGCATGATGTACAGGTGGAAAATAAGGCAGACTGTCTATCACCTCTAATACTTTACCACAGCTGTGCAGTTATTAGCAGCTTTGGCCATGTGAAACTTCAGTAAGCTCTGTAGTGCACACAGTAACTGCGTAACACTATAGTATGAATACCTCGATAGGCAGGAGTTCTAATCTTAGTACTGGCAAGTGTGTGTGTGAATCATGCACTATCTAGCTCATACCATTTTTGACATGTGTACTACCCTTTACACTTCACTCTAATGTAGTAGACCTGTTGATGTCATCCACCTTAGAAGTACCTTTGAAAGGAGAGGAAATGTATAAGCTCTGTGGCATGTCCTATAACTGTGCAGTACTATACTAGGAATACCAAGATAGGCAGGAGTTCTAATCCTGGCAGCTGTTTGCATATGTGTGAGCATCATATCATGTGTGGCTTATACCATTTTGATGTGTATATCATGCACGGCTGGTGACCACCTTTCTGCTGCCATTACTTTATGCAGTGTGGTGACAGCATCTGCCTCACATGCAGCAGGTTAAATCATTGTACAGTCCTCTGTACAGATGTGTCTGGAATATCCATATGTTTGAAACAAATACATGGTCAGAAAATGTCTGTGTGCCTTAACAATGCCCATGTATGTGATATTATAGCCACATAGGCCACAGTGAGTGTACAGACACATATGGCAGCATGAGGTATCATACCTGACTGAAACATCATGCTGATAGGATGTCTGCCACCCTCACAATTGGCCTGCCTTGTAGGTGGAATACATGAGTACAGAGGGTTGGTTTTACAAGTGAACTGTACCTGTTATAGGTCACATTGAAGGCTGCAAGAGGTGTGGACTGTCATATTGTGGTCCTAATTAGTATGTAACAGGAACACCTTCCATCTTAAAAGGGGTGTGTACACAATTTATATCCACTGTATATCAGTAATGTGTCATGCATGACTTTACCTTAGGACATTTTTCCAGCACAATTTGGTGGCCTTTGTCCAGACGTCTTGGCACTGACAAGTTGTGAGGTATGCTACAAGAATGTTGAATTCATGTCAGATAGGCCCCAGTGCTTACAACTGTGATGCAATACATTTAACCCCAGCACAAGTGAACATGCACAACAAGCAATATAACTATTACATAAAGCAATATAGCTATTACTGATGGTTGTGTGCATGGCAAATTGGATGTGCTTAACAGGCTTGGGGTATTGCCAGGCAACAACAAAACAATGTAATAACCACCAGCTACAAGCTGTTGTCCCATATGTAGACCAGAGGGTCCTAGGTAGTTGTGAGATGGGTTTATTGTGAGCAGTCACACGTGGTTTTGTTATAGGATGGATGCACCATGCCTGCACATCTACAGTACTAACTGCAATAAGACACAATGTCCTGTCCTCACCATAGATACGCACCTCTATGCATTAGAAAACCTCATCCACAACTGCAATCAGACCTGATACATGCATATAGATACAATACAGATACATGTATTGCTAACGGATACAAGCCACAATTGACCTAGGTTTTGTCCGTCTACACAGACTTCTTCAGAATACAAAAACATAACTGCCTACTCACTTAAAAAGCATTGCAATTAACCAATCAATAAATAAACACTTCATTAAAATTGTGACAATTAAAATGAAAAAAAAATTGCATGAATCTAAACTTTCACATAAAATGACATACTATACTTACAAAAATAACCTTTAATTATGAAATGTATAATATATATATATATAAAATGTGTGAAATGTGAAAAATATAATAATGCAAAATCAAACAAAACCTAAGCATATATTTGAGAACTAAAAAATATTTTAATATATATATTAAAACTATCTAATAAATGCCTAACTATTTAACACCAGTAATATTCTTCAACTTCAATAAAGGTTTAATAGTATTATACTCATTGAGTCCAGGACAATTATGTGCATTTAATCTGAGCTGCCATTTAAGTTCACAAAAATCCAAATGCAGATCAGTAATTCTGCCCTGCTGGTCTATTTTAATTTGTTGTAAAACACAAAACTTAAAAATATGATCACCATAGTCAAATATATGCCTAGCAAGAGCATTGGTGGTTCCACCATGTTTGATGTCCAATAGATGTTCTTTAATTCTGTCCCAAAAGGCCCTACAAGTTTTACCTACATAAAATGCCATACATCCTTGAAATAAGGCTAAATAAACTACATTTTTGGTGTAGCAATCAAAGTGGCCACAGACTGAAATACCACAATGATTGATCACAAGCCTACTAGCAGAGGTGAAAATGTGGGAACATACGGAACACCTTCCACATTTGAAATTACCCAAGGGTCTATTGATGCAAGGCCCCCTTACCCAAGACATATTTTCAAACATATCCTTAAGGGATAGATCCTTCCTATATATAAACTTCAGTTTATTACTATTTATAAGACCCAAATCTCTCTCCATCTTTAAAAAACTCCAATTCCTGCCAATAATCTTGTTTATCTCATCTGAATCACCGTTATATGTAGAGATGTAAATTAAAGGTGAAGTAGTCAAAAATTGTGACCTATCAAAATCATAACCTAATGAATTAAATTGAAGCGTGTCAGTGTTAAGTATAGCCTGAAACACACCTATCTTCCTTTTACATTTAACTTCAAGAAAGACCTCTAAACACAAATTTTCAGGATAACCCCTATTTTTGAATAAAGAAATCATAAATTTTAACTCCTCTATAAATTCATTGTCATCACTAACCATCCGGGCAGCCCTGACCATTTGCCCTTTAACAATAGCCCTTTTCTGATGGTCAGGGTGCCAGCTGTTATACTGAAGATACGAGTTTGAAAATGTAGGTATTCTATAGATGTACCCATGTCTTGGGTAAGGGGGCCTTGCATCAATAGACCCTTGGGTAATTTCAAATGTGGAAGGTGTTCCATATGTTCCCACATTTTCACCTCTGCTAGTAGGCTTGTGATCAATCATTGTGGCATTTCAATCTGTGGCCACTTTGATTGCTACACCAAAAATGTAGTTTATTTAGCCTTATGTCAAGGATGTAAGGCATTTTATGTATGTAAAACTTGTAGGGCCTTTCGGGACAGAATTAAAGAACATCTATTGGACATCAAACATGGTAGAACCACCAATGCTCTTGCTAGGCATATACTTGACTATGGTGATCATAGTTTTAAGTTTTGTGTTTTACAACAAATTAAAATAGACCAGCAGGGTGGAATTATTGATCTGCATTTAGATATTTGTGAGCTTAAATGGCAGCTCAGATTAAATGCACATAATTTTCCTGGACTTAATGAGTATAATACTATTAAGCCTTTATTGAAGTTGAAGAATATTACTGGTGTTAAATAGTTAGGCATTTATTAGATAGTTTTAGTATATATTTTAAATTATTTTTTAATTTTCAAATATATGCTTTGGTTTTGTTTGGTTTTGCATTATTATATTTTTCACATTTCACACATTTTATATATATATTATACATTTCATAATTAAAGGTTATTTTTGTAAGTATAGTATGTCATTTTATGTGAAAGTTTAGATTCATGCAATTTTTTTTTCATTTTAATTGTCACAATTTTAATGAAGTGTTTATTTATTGATTGGTTAATTGCAATGCTTTTTAAGTGAGTAGGCAGTTATGTTTTTGTATTCTGAAGAAGTCTGTGTAGACGGACGAAACCTAGGTCAATTGTGGCTTGTATCCGTTAGCAATAAACGCTTGTCGGCTGGACCTTGTTTTGTTGTGTGTGTTTTTTGGCAGTTTACATCTTCTTGTTCACAGATACATGTATGTCTGATATATTAGTGTACTAATCCCCACTGGGGCCTTACCTGCATGCTCCTCATCCAGTGTGCGTGTGCAACCCACCTCCGCAATGCTTCCCTCAGTGTTATGGCCTGTGTGTTCGGCATGTCTAGATACTAGACAGCCAAGGGTGGCCTAATGGTTAAGGTGTTTGCCTTACAAACACAAGGTGCAGGGTTTGAGTCTCACAAGGGATAATTGGCTAGGCTTAAAATGGCTCACAAGGGCAGTTAGCCTAGTACTAATCTATGAACCTATGTGGGCAAAGTGTGGTGAGGAGCTCCTCGGTGGGTGTCAGTGGGGGCTGGATGGATGGACCCCCATCTCTGTCTAGCCGGTCCCTTGCTACAGCAGCAGCCCATTGATGAGCATGGCATTTGACATTGGTGGCCTTATGCTGCACATGCACGCAAGTTCTGATGTGCAGTCTGACATCATTTACCCTGTGGATACACTGTTCCACAGGGCAGTCCTCACCCACACATCTTCTGCTCTCCATTCACATGAATGGACATAATGTCCATTCACATATTGGGTGATGATGTCTGTTCCCCCAACAGAGAATGTTGGTAGGTGAGCACTCTGCATGTTACCTGGAAGACATGAACAATAAAGGGTCACAGGACCTCCTACGGTTGTCAACATGCACATCAACAGTGGATATTACTTGCAAATAATCCAGACTACCCCAGAAACATCCAAGCTATCATGGCTATAGCAGCTTGCTTTACATGCCTGTCCCTGAGCTATCTTATTCCCCCCATGTTGGACACTTGATTGTATAATCCTCTATCCTCCATTAATTTCTGTGTAGAGGGTTGACAGTGGTCATCTTCCATGTGGATGGTGTGTGTATGGTGGCATGTCTGTGTTTGACTGTGGTGTGTGATAGAACTCTGAGCACATGCCTGAGTTCATGTAGGAGGCAGGCACTGATGTTAGTATGCCCCATGGAGATATGCTGTTGTTGCCATCAGTAGGCAATATATACATGCTCACCATTGCTGTGGGGAGGAGTGTGGTTGATGTGCATATCTCCATGTACGACTGAGGTGGACAGGGTGGCAATGTTCCCACCTAACCTGCATGATGCAGGTTGCCTGTATCCACGGCATGTGTGTATGAGATGTTCTTTACCACCAGCACAGGATGAATTGTGTTGTTTCATCTAAGACTTACAACATATGTAGAGACATGGCTACAATTGTCCTTGGCGGTGTGGATATGTCTGATTCATAGTCATAGTCAGCCTTACAGGATGTAACCTGTGAACTTACCTGCTTGCCCTGATATAGGTGGACTTGCTTCAAAGTCATTGCCTGCACCTATGTGACCCTGTACAGTCAATGTAGCAACCTATTATGTGGTTTGTGTATTGCTGCTGTCCACCAAAGGGGATTACTCTTCCTTGATAAAGGCTGGATATACAGGTAGGTACTGCTATGTCAATATAGCTACAGTGGATATAAAGGCTACACACCCCTGATACACTGCTTGGTATTTGTACAACTGGAACATGACACCACAATAACTCATTTCATAACAATTCCCACCTGTAGTGTGACCTGTAGCCTGTACAATTCAAATGAAAACATAACAATCTGGTTTGTGAAAACATATGGAAATAATACTCAGTACAATAAGCCAGTTGAATAAGTGTGCACACTCTTAAACTTGTATATGCACCTCTTGAGATGGTTACAGCATTCGTCCATCTAGGTCTGGACTCTAACATGATGGCACAGCTTCACTTGGCAATAGTTGCTCACTTTCCAGAAACACCTTTAATTGTATTGCAATGGAATTGGACAGGTTAGGGGTCACATTCAAGATGAAAAACATTATGACATGATCTTCTGTGGTCTGATTGTCATACATCACACAAACCTTGCATTCCAACAGGGATTTGTGCACTTGTGATATCCACTGTATATAGGTGTTGATATAGCTGGTAGTGGTAGGCATGGACAGAGGCCCATAAAACATGTGGACACTTCTCTGATTAATGCCTGATAATCATGCCTACTCCAGGACCCACATCAGTGTCACGGCAATGCAAGCACCAGTAGCTGTACACGTATGTGTCTGTTGTATACACTGACACTGATATAACACACATGTGCAACATGCACAACCTATTTATCTGGCTGCTTGAAACCCATGTGATTAGATTTATGCCTTCCAGCTGAGCATACGCATACATACATGTGCTCAGGGGATACCTGGTATACATGTCTATTGAATGTAAGGACAATCGCACACATAAATGAATGTCAAAGGGGACATCAGTAATGATACTGTATTAATATAGCTGCACCATACATTAGTACATTGATTGCACAGAAGGCTTTGACATCACTGTGATAACCCAGAAGATGTCCAACAGTCATAGGTAGGCTCTTATGTTACAATGCCATTGCTCACAGACCTGCCAATGGTTTGGGTGACATAACGCAGGTATATGTGTATGGGACTACAGCTATCAGTCACAAATGTGCTTACTGTACAGCAGAACACTGTAGAGCTGAATGTTATTAAGTCAATATGTCACATGCAGTTCAACACACGTCTGCAACAGTACTCTACTATGCACACACCCTCTATAGGTGTCTTAGCTTTACAAGGCAAACATGTGGCTACTCATAATCACAGGTAACATGGATATGAAAAACATCCCATTAACTGGCCTAGCAGTGGCACACCCCTGCAGTTGTTATATATGAGCTGTCCTTTCACAGGTGAGTCAGGCTCATGAACTGCATTCCCACCTCACTACCTCTCAGAGCATCACATCTGGAAAATGCCTACAATGATGGGGGATATTGGGACATACTTTAAATATAACTTTAAATATACCTCCTACAAACATAGAAAGTTCATAGCATGATACATTTAGCATTACAGTGAATATTCTTAAGGATGTGGAGTCTCAAACTCAAGAGTTTGTAATTACCTGATGACTTCAATCGTCAGCTATTTGCCAGTAAAGTACAGATCTCAGGAGAAACAGACAAAAATGCATGATGGTAATAAGTGGACATTCTGTGAGGATCTGAACAGTTGAGAGGTATGTCTGTGATACCTCCCACTGCAGAGAGGGACAGATGCGATGGCCATAGCAGCTGTTTAGCAGGACATTAGTACAACATGTCTTGTTGGGATATATATTCCTCCAAACCATATTTCCCATTATTACAGGTCACATACTAGATTCAATTACTTGCTTACATGTTTCACTTACTTCTTTACTTTCTTCTCTTTTCCACTTTATGTCTCATTTGCTATTTCTCTTTCTCTCTCCCTGTGCACTACAGGGATAGAGCTGGCTTGAATAGGTGGCAGCATGACTTTTGTAGGTGATGCTCATAACCAGGTGATGGCCTGTGTACCTATTGGGGTTCCCCACTTGCTAATTGCATGCAGAGCAGCTGTGTAGTTCTTCCAATAACCAATGTCATGGCAGCACACCTATAAATGAGTAGTCCATGTGAGTGTTGGCCCTTTCCCTTACTTGTGAGGTAGACATCCTGGAGTTGTTTGGGCTACTACCTCTTATAACATGACTTGTGGAGACAAGCCAACTAAATGGTGGAGAAGGTTCAGGACTTAGGAGCAGAATATGTGTATTGGTGTTATATGTTTGGAATATTGCTAGTTTAACAGAGTTTGTCTGCACATGCTACTGCTGCATGGCTTTCAGTCTGGCAAAGTTCTGTCTCAGAATTGCTTTCAACTGTAGGGCCATCCACATAATGGCCATAAGTTAGCCTGTTATGTACGGGCTGTTCCCCAGACAGGTGTTTTCCTTTGCAAATCTGTAGCATACTCTGGTGATTGCATTATATAGATGGTAGCATCAATTTTTTTCTGACTTTATATCCCTCAGAAAATATATATTACAACATATCCTGTAACACCAGCAACCTTCTCAGTGTATAACAGCAATATTTCATGTATGGCCATGTATTTGGGCTTCTGTCTACCAATTACGTCAGGGTTTGTTCAGATGTCATACAGTAGTAGGTGAGTAGATATACTGGTCTATCATTATTTACTGCTGTAATTCCTGCTGAGAGGAATGGCTGGGAAACATGTTGAAGTCTGTACATTCAAGAGGTAGGTGTACAGGGAATGCTCTTGGATGGCCCTGTGACATATTTTATGTGGGGGACAGTACCACATGTTTTAAAACTAGGCTGTTAAAACATGTCAGATGTATTACTGATACGAAATATGTTAGTTCTATAGCTGTATATTTGAATAAATCACACCACGGGGACAGTAGTGGGTCTCAGGGTACTCTTTCTGAAAACATCTGTTCCTCAGTGTGATGAAACATTCATAAAAGGACAAGTGTTATGTACAGACTTCAATGTATTGATATTAACTGTGATACTTTATCCCGTAGGGGGTTAAATGACTAGGGTAATTGGAGGATGTGTATTCAATTATGTAATTAGAAGTTAATTGCTTCTTGGGATTAAGGCATATATTTCTGGTGATTTTTTACTCCTTGCAGGCTTTGGCCAAGACATGAGAGCATAATAAAAATGTGTGAATTACTGGCTGGTTGTATTTTCTTTGTTATGTTCAGACATTTTATTTGTTTTTCTAAGAGATTGTTGTATGTCTGGCCATTGTGTATGGCCTATCACGATTTTGTAGCAGTGTACTGTTCGCTCATTTATTTGGACTGTGGGGGGGGGGGGGCAGATGTGAATGTCATGGCTGTTTTTGTGCTGCCCCAGTTGTGGGTGGTCTATCAGCAGCATATGTTTGTATGGGCATTTTGGGACATGTATGCATATATATATATATATATATATATATATATATATATATTTATATATATATATATATATATATATATGTACACCTCAGTATTTATTGTCTATATATTGTTGTACACATATATGGACCTACCTACATATCTCACTCTCTCTCTCTCTCTCTATGTATGTTTCTATTCATATATATATATATATATATATATATATATATATATATATATAGATACCAATCTTTCCTAGTTGCACACTTGTCTCTTCCCTATTATAAACTGTCTGTAAAGAAGGGTATGTTTGAGAAAACATCCTCAAGCAATGCAGCTGAGGTGGCTTACTTGTAAAGTGTATAGGCTGTGGTGTGCAAGGTCCTGGGTTCAAGAGCTGTTTATTTTATTGCTAGGCAGAACAAGGACTGTTGGATACAGAATAGTTAAGGCAGTTTTGAGCCACTTTACATGGGTTTGCATGGATTTGTGTGATGGTAAGTGGTGCTAACATATGGGTAAACTTATAAGCACTGACACTGTGTAGGCTTAGCTTACCAGTTCACAAATCTGCTTAGCATTTACATTTTAGTAATGGTTTCACCTGCTAAGCATAGCCTAGCCTTGGAAACCAGTGATCACATTCCACACTAATAAAATTTAATTAACTTTAATTTTAATTAAATTGAATTCCCTATACATAAAATGCTTCTATGTGCTGTCTTTAAAGTAGCAATGGGTGTGAGTATACTGTATGGGACACCTAGATATACATGGGTAATACCACAATCTATTCTCTTTGGATTTGTTTCATACATGGGTAGTATCCCTAGTTATATGCAGTCACACTCTCATGTTGCACCAGCTATAGTGCACTGGTTGACAGAAATAGTTTAACACATATGGTATCATTACGTTAGTACTTTTAACAGTGCTTTTTCAAGAAAACGTAGATTGCAGATTTTATTACTGGAACCATACACTCCTGCATACAAAGCTGGACTCTGAATACTGAGTATCTTGTTCTATGTGTTTGAGCTGTATGTTTATATGTATCTCCCACTGGATATTGATCTGATATGTTGATATTAACTGTAGACTACTATGTTCTTTGGAAAAGTCATTGGGGACTACTGTTATGTAGTAATGGCATACCTTTCAGTTTCAGATGTGTATCTTTCAATAAATTCATCCTAATGAATAACCTGTTGGCTATCTACTTTCTGTCTGTCCTCTGTACAGATGTGCCATTGTCAGGTATTGCTACGGCCATACCACTATGTAGCTGCCCACATTGCATTGTGCTGTGGGCCTGGACAATACTGACAGTACCAACATATAGGACAATCCCTAATGCGGGCCTTGCCCCAACTCCTTGCCTGTGTGAGGGACATTACAGAGGTGGTGGGCTACAGATTCGCATACAGTGAATGGCAATACATCACATGGTAGGGCATGTGGAGACAGCCAACCAACATGGGGGACATAACCCCAGATTTGTGAACAGATTTTATGTTATTATTGCTGTTATACACATGGTGGATTGATAGCTTGACAGGGTTTGTGTGGACATGCATTTAGTGTGTGACATCACGACTCACAGTGATATGTCTCTGACATACCGCTTCACTGGCACACTGTCCACAGACTGGCCACATGTCTGCCTGTCATGTTTTGTGTGTTCACCAGACAGTTGGTGTCCATGGTATATCAGTTGTGGACTCTGGGGAATGCAGTCAGTAAATACTCACATCTATTGGTATTACCGGCATCATATTCCTCATAAAGGAAAACCCAGTGATATCTGCAATTGTCTCAATGTATGACAGCAGCATGTCCAATCTACCCCTGTGTTTGTGCCTCTATTCCCACCTAATCATATAGGGGTTGATGCCAAGCTTACTGAGTGGGGAAAGTTATCAAAGGTTTTGGCAAGATCAATGTAGGCTGTAGGTGTCACCTTGTCTTCATCCACAGCTCAAGTGACTGACAGCAAGAGGTTGACCAGGTTGAATGAGCAGGTATGACCTACCCTTCACAAACATGAACTGTGTGGGATCCTGAGTCTGCAGATTCCCATATCCATGTTTATTAATGCATGATGATGCATTCCATAGCTTTGCATAACAGACTTGTCAGGCAGTTGGGGTGGTATTTCCTAGGGTCTGTAGTTACACCTCATTTTTGGGGAGGGGTGACTGTAGCAGTGCACAATTCAGTAGGGACAAAGCCTGAGGTGAGGTTGTGCTTTAACAGGGCGCACAGGTAAGGTGCCAGGTCACTCTGTAGTTCATGTAGAACACAGCCAGGGATATTCTCATGTCCCATAGAGGCTGTATTCTTGGGCTTGAACAGTGGTGCTGTAACCTGTGCTGCAGTAATACTGGGTGCCTGGCAGTGTATTGGTATTGGGATTGGTCCTTTGGGGGGGAGTAAGAGGCATTGTTTGCACTCAAGATGACAGCCAGTATACTAGCATTATTTGTTGGCTCTGTATGGGAAGTACCATTGTCTAGTTGCTCAGAACAATTCTTGGTATTGCCATGGAGATTATTTACATAACTGTATTAGGCCTTGTGGTTGTCTTTACTATATGCTCCAAGTCTGTTCTCGTAGCTAACTTTGTAGTATTTGATGAGGGATCTCAAGTATTTATTGAGGCTGAAAAGGGTTTATTTCCTGTCTTGGAACTTCACCTTATTCCACATTGGTTCCCTCCTTCTGTTGTACAGCTTCTTTATGGCAGGGATCCAACAGATCAGCTTTCATTTTTTGGAGGTGAGGGTCCTGGTTGTATTGGGTAAGGCGGTATCCATGCATTTGTGTGCGTGTTCATAGTGCATTGTTGTTTGATTCAGCTGTCATGCAACTAGTCTCCATTTGCATGGCTGACATGAGGTTAGCCACCTCTGCTTTTATGAGGCCATAGTTAGCTTTGGAAAGGCTTTTCATGGTGGTTACCTGTGCAGTGGGAGTAGGATGGCTGTAGATTTCCAAAGGAGATTACTTTGTGTTTGGATATAACAAGTGAGGTGTTGACTACTGGTGTAAAGCAGCAGAACCAGGTCGATATGATGGGCATGTGCATTGGTACATGAGTAGCTTTCCCACTTAATGGTGGGGTAGTTGAAGTCAACCAGTATGAAAGTGTTAGGTTGGACATTAATATTCTCCAGGGTGTTTATGGACATGGAGTGTGAGTCTTGGGAAATGTATGAGAACCTATCACAGGCTACAGCCTGAACCACTCTCTTACCCAATGCCAGCTATGCCTGCAGGATCTGTAATGCATAATGTTGGTCTACCACTCTGGAGGTGTGTGCATCCTTTATGAATATGAAAATACCACTACATTTGCAGCTTCGGTCCATGTTCCGTAGCCAAATGTTGTGGAATTACATATAGGCTGGTACTGCAAGTGTGCTTCCTGCTGCATTTATTTTAATTGGCTTTGGAGGTTTTCTCTAGTGATCTAATTTGCTTGTTGAGGTTAAGGAAGGAGTTTTTCCAGTTTGGAATTTGTTCCTTTTTAACTGGACAACAGTTTCTTCCTTTTGTTGTAAAGCCTAAATAGCCTAAAAGATGTCCACCAAACCAAACAAATTTGTGTTTCCTTGAGGAGCAGGTTTTAGTTATATTAGGTATGGCTGAGTTCATGCAGTCCAGCTTGTATACTGCATCGGCATACTGTTCACCATAATTGTCTGCATCCTCTGAAATGGGCGGTGGTGTTAAGCTTCAGATACCTTCCCTTTTGAGGTTGTAGTCAGCTGTCACAGTATTAACTAATTATGGAGTTCACATCAGGGCAAAATGGAGTGAATGGGCTTCCATTCAAATAAATGAGTCATGGAATCAGTGATACAATGTTAAGGATGCTAACAGCTGCCAGTGTAAAGCCATAAAGGCCACTGTCTCTATTAAATCTTTATATTGTGTGATCAGTTATGTGACTTGGTTGTTCAATATAGTCATAGATGAATGCATAGTGCCTGCTGATTTACATAGGATCATAGCATCATAGGATTAGAGGAGGTTACTAGGCTATTGGCTTTGAGGCCCTTATCAGCCTAGCCAAATGTTTAGCCCATGTTTAGACAAATCAGCATCCAATGCCCCTGTCCAGCAGGGACACGGGTGGAATACCAGGGGTATATTTTCTGTTTCCCATCCAGTTATCCAGGTTGTGCATAAAAAGGGGTAAAGAGGTACTCTGCTTGATGTGGAGAGGAAGTCTATTCCACAGATGAGTGAGTCTCTGGGACACAAATCTGTCCCATCAACAAGTCTTGTTAATGTCACAGACCAGGTTGAGGCCGAGCATGTGAGTTACGCGAGTGGAGCTTGACTTGCAGATATGCAGCAGTCCCATCAATGTGGGGTCTGTGATCACCTTGTATGCCAGACAGAGGTCACCTCTGAGGAGCTCATATGGAACTGAGTAGAGGGATAGGGCTTTTAGCCTATTTGTGTTTGAGGCCCTGGGCTCTCCTGTTGAGGAACCTCTGTGGTCTCTTCAGCTGCTGCATGTGCTTTGTGAGGTACATGGTGAAAGGGGCATTGTACTCAATAATTGGCCTTATAAGGGAAGAATACAGGGATGTTATGACCTCCTTGTCCCTAGATGAGATACCATTACTTATGAGGTGGGCCATGTAGAAGGCTTTCTATACAACAGAAGCAAAATGGTGGTTAAAAGTCAGGTTGATATCAATTCAGGTGCCCAAATCCCTCATGACTGATTGCATGCTTAGGACATTGTTATTAATGTGATAATTTGTGGGGACATCACTCTACCCAAAGGGGATGATGATGCATTTTTTGGTATTCAGCTTGAGGCCATGTTTCTGACACCAGTCATTTGTCTGAGTGAGACCTTCCTGGAGGATGTCCACATCACTAGGAGAACTGAATATAGCACCCAGCTTGCAGTCCTCTGCAAACTTGGTCAGCCACTTGTTTTTGGTCTGCACCTCAGAAAGGTTTATCCCAAATAACAGAGGCCCTAAAACTGAACCCTGGGGTATGCCACTTGTTACAGGTCTACTGCTTGAGATGGTTTCCTCTATTTTGACTACATGGGTTCTAGCAGTGAGCGAGTTTGAAACCCATCTGGTAACATATGGATTGATGCCTAGTTGAGAGAGTTTATCTATTATGCCAGAGTGCAGAATAGCATCAAAGGCTTTGGCCAGGTCAAGGTAGGTGGTATGCACCAGCTTGTCTTTGTCCATGGCTTTAGTGATTGTCTCAAAGAAGTCGAGCAAATTTAGCAGACATGACCTCTCTTTGATGAAGCCAAACTGTGTGGGATCAAGTGTTTGGAGTTTGCCAATGTCCTTGTTAATAAGATCCATGATAATCCATTCCATGGCCTTGCAGATCAAGCTAGTTAGGCTGATGGGTCTATAATTTCACGGATCAGTGGATGCTCCACCTTTGTGTAAAGGGATGACAGTGGCTGTCCTCCACTCAGCTGTGATGAAGCCAGTACTCAGGCTTTGGTTGAATAGGGTGCCTAATAGTGCTGCAGGTTCCTGCCTGAGTTCACTTAGGATGCAGCCTGGGATGTTATCGGGTCCCACTACTTTCACTTTGTAAGTAATTTATTAATGCAGAATGTTATGCATTTTTATTGTCTTGACAAACATGAAGGAAATATAACAAATATGAAGACATTATCTGAACAGATCTTTCTATAAACAGGCTGTAGGCAGCTGTATTATCCTCCAAATTTACCATTTTTATAATCATGAGAATATAAGACATATGAATATTACTAGGCAAGTGATTGCAGGGGCCACAAGATGCCTAGCCACATACACCTTCAAGCAGACAAACCCAAATGTTCTTGCCATACCTATCAAGCACACAATACTGCTTCCCTCCCAGAGTAAGCAGGACCTTACATGATAAGCCTGTTATAAAAGCATGCCTGCCCATCCAGTCATCCAGACTAGCCTTATAGATAACCAAAGTAGTACTTTATACCTGTAGTGGTAATTTATCCATTAGGCTGGGAATTCACTGTAGTAAGACCCCATGCCTTCAACTAGTCTTCTGTATGTTTTGGAGAAGGTTTAAGTCTCTACTGCAGGTGTCTGTAGAGGCACTGATTTTGTGAAGAAAAAACAGGTCTACTAGGATTGGGTCTTTCATCATTTGAAAAGCTAGACACAAGTGGTCTTTAAGCACCAGGTACAGACTAATAAGTATAAAGATATTTGTGATAATCATTTTAAATAGCTCATGGATTTATGACATTTAACTTTCTTGGTTATTGTGAAGATTGGGTGAAGATGGGTGAAGGCTGCCAGCCTAGCCAGATAGAATTTTGGAGATAGTTCTGTCATCTGTAAATATTAATGTAAACCACAGGCTTGTTGTCTTAAATGGTAAAAAAAAGTGTTACATGTGGAACTGGAAAATAACATAACAGCAGTGCACTCTACTGACCAAGTAAAGCATGTTGTGGCCCTTTGATGTTAAAACTCGGTGTCAGTCAGTCTAGAGTGAGGCATCCTGCCTGTTGTTTTAAGGCCAGAGTTAATGGCCAGAATTTGCATGCATAAATGTCCTTTATTGCTCTGGTTTCTGCCCAGAGCTGAAGATTGTAAATGTAGTTTCTGTTAGTCTGGGAAACCAGGGAAATGTGAAGAATGATGTAATGTGAACCAGGAATGTGATTTAAAAAACAAGGAGAATCAGAGAGCATTAAGCATTTTTGTCTTGACCATCAAACTCACCAGCAATGTCTTGCTCTTTATGTAAGTTTATTTTAGACTTGTAAAAATAAAACAATTTGAACCAGGAATCCAGGAATCCAGGACGCCAAAAATGACCACCAATATAAGCCAAAAGTATATGCAACAATTTATTGTGAACAAGAGGTTTTAGCGCTTTCATCTCCTGATAGAGACTTCTTCAGTTTCTACTGTTTCTGAAGAAGTCTCTATCAGGAGATGAAAGCGCTAAAACCTCTTGTTCACAATAAATTGTTGCATATACTTTTGGCTTATATTGGTGGTCATTTTTGGCGTCCTGGATTCCTGGATTCCTGGTTCAAATTGTTTTATTTTAACAGTTTGGCTGTTCTTTTTCGTATTTGGTTACTTATTTTAGACTTGTGTTTTTTTCTTAGAAAAAGTTAGAAACTAGAAAGATTAGACTGTTTTCCTCTGATGTCAGAAATGTACTACTGAATTATTTTAAGTATTTCTCTATGATCTCTGAACTCTTGACTAGCACTGTGTAGTAAAACATATTGTCTTGTGTTTTGTCTATTTGTTATTAAATATTTTTAAACCCTTTCATCAGTGGCTGTTTTTGTAGAGATCATTTTAGCTCTTTAGAGTACTTGCATGCCTTTGGCAAAATTGTACAAAGCCACTCTAACAGCTTTAGCCCATGGCTGTACTACCAATTGGATAATAATATTGCACAGTAATAACTGGACACTCTATTAATGGCCTTTGAGTGGCTGATAGATATTAGTGGGTGGTGGCAGCTGGTACTACCGTATACTCTGGGAAAAAGGGCACAGCAGGAGAACCTGTGCCAGCCTTTCCCAGGAGTATCTGTGTGGTTGTATAAACTCTTCTCAAAGTGTGTGTGTATGTGTGTGTGTGTGTGAGTGTGTGTGTGTGTGTGTGTGTGTGTGTGTGTGTGTGTGTGTGTGTGTGTGTGTGTGTGTGTGTGTGTCAGCAGGGACATGAAGCACTGGTTGGACAGATAGGGTGCTGGAGGTTTTAGCTTGCCCACTAGGCTGAGATCTGGACCCTATGGCTGTGCCAGTGGGGAGTCTTACTGGGGACCTGGAGAGCAAGGGAGCAACCGTCCCTGGACCGACTGTGATCTCTGTGTGTTCTTAAGGGAAATTGCACTTTACTGTGTGTATTTGTTATCCTTTCCTCCTATATGAGACGCCTCTCACTGGGGTTAGTGGTGAGGATTGAGGGTCCTTGATTGCTGGGCCAGGGCACGGGTGTCACAGTTACAAATCTTTAAGGCCTTTCCAGCTGAGGTATATGCTTGGATTTTACATACCAAAAGGGACATTGTATTCAAAGATGAGTCTGATAAGGATAGAACAGAGGGATAGGATGACCTCTTTGACTCTTGAAGATATTCTCTTGGAAATTAACTGCACTAGAGTAAAGGATTTCAGACTATGGTAGAAATATGATGATCACATAAGTGAGGAAGAGTTGCCCACATTATTACCCTGGTCTCTTATAGCCATCTCTGTCTGAAGAAAAGTGCCATCTAGCTTATTGCTGAACACTACTATGCCACACTTTTTTTTTTCATGACAACAGAAAAGTTCCATTATAACTGCTAAAGTTAGGCTTAGTAGACAAACAAACACCTCTTAATATTGTTGACATGTCTTCAAGCAAGTTACTTAACCAGACTGTGTGCATGGTAGGTCTTACCTATGAGGTAAAATAAATAAATAAATGATTAATTAACAGAACATTTATTTATTTATATATAATATTCTTTTAATTTGCCTCTCTGTCTGCCTGTCTATCAGTCTAGCTATTTGCCTGTGTGTGTGTGTGTGTGTGTGTGTGTGTGTGTGTGTTCACACGTGTGTGAATGTGAATGTGTATGCACGTGGGTGTATATTCTACATAAACACACACATAAACAAAACATAGAACAGTTATTACTAGACATTGTTCTTTATAAGGCTAGGAATTATGAAACCTCTGATTTCTTAAGAGTTTACAATGTAGCCCTGCTGAGGTGAAGCACCATTTTTCTTTGCTTCTGTCATCTACTTTTATTTCCTGTTGGAGCAGAAGCTCATATAGGGCCCACCAGTGAGACTAATCAAAGAACAATTAGCACCAGCTGGCAGAGAAGAATCGCTGAGCTCATTAAGTTGTTTATCTACACATGAAAGGACTTGTAGTGCAGTGACTGCTGTGATGTCCAGAAAAGTGCTCTGTGATTACAAGATTACTGGAATGTTAACTATCCCCACTCAGTCTGAATCCAACTTGCAGTTTTTATTTGCCTGTCTGCATTCCTTGCAACCTTTTTATTCCAGCTTTTTTGTTAAAAGAAAATAATGCAGAATGAAGAGCAGCTTCTGCCTTTTGTTGCCCTCCATTTTGCTTATAATGGCATCTGTTTGTACTATTTTAATAGAAAGGTTGCTAACTAGTTAATTTACAATTTTGTTTATTTGAAATGTGCAGATTGCTGAATCATGAATACTCACATTCACTCTTAGATTACCAGGACAGGAGGTCTGTGCATGAGAAAAAAGTGTGCATGACAAAAAAAGTGTGTGTGTGTGTGTGTGTGTGTGTGTGTGTGTGTGTGTGTGTGTGTGTGTGTGTGTGTGTGTGTGTGCACATGCATGTGCATGTGTGTTTGAATGTGCCCGTGCATATGTGTGTGTTTTTGTGGTCAGCTGCACTCTTATTTATGTGTTTTTACTTCTTTTAAGGTATTTAGCTGGACTTTAAAGTCCATTTTCAGATGACTTAGATGCAAAGAAATGGCAACAGGCAACATGTATAATAAAATAATGTTAATTGTGTTAATGCATTGGGAATTATTTGAATAAACAACATATTTAGTACTTTATTAATATCCAGGTGCTGAATGTATCTGAAAAGAAATGCACTTACCTGTGAGTACATGTAACTATCTCATTTATTATTATTTTTTATGGTGAATGTGCCCCTGTTTTCTGTTATGTAAATATACAGATATATATATATATATATATATATATATATATATATATATATATATATATATATATATATTACCATTGTATCTATTCATGTAGGAATTGTATTTGCTGTACCATCTGAATTTGAACTTCTCAAGTTGCCATGCAGGTAAAAAAAAAACAACAAATAAATATGGAGAATAGCAATGTAATATTGCAAGGATAATAAAACGACTTATAGTTTTAAAAGACATATTTCATAACTAAACTGTGAATTAAGCAAATAAAGTCTCCACATACTGCAGTGTAGCATCATGTGACAAACTAATGGAGATGAGGTTTGCTAGTTCCTAACTTAATGAACTTTGAAAACTAGCATACCAGGACCTACCACTACATCATAAAGAAATACACAAGGCATTTACTAAGATTAATAAGAAAAGCTGATTTAGTTAAATCAGAGTGGCTTGCCCTTATATAACAGATCTGTATTTTACAATATATTATGTTAAGAAATTGATGGTAGAGTATATAGTCAGTATTATGATAGAAAAGCACAGTCAAATGTGAATCACTTAGTACAGCTGTTGTTATAAGTACAGCTTGTAGCCAGTGTGAAGAGCCTGGTCTGAGCAGTAGATCCTAGCCTAAGAACTGAAAGGATCATTGTGTTCCACACTGACAAATTTTACAAATGGAGTGAAAAACAAAGGGATG
The DNA here is from genome assembly GCF_019279795.1 of Protopterus annectens. Classification (NCBI taxonomy): domain Eukaryota; kingdom Metazoa; phylum Chordata; order Ceratodontiformes; family Protopteridae; genus Protopterus; species Protopterus annectens. The sequence continues at coordinate 652,442,793 of NC_056732.1, forward strand.
AACTGTGTTGGCAAAAGTGTGCTTAGGATCATAGGAGGTTGCTAGGTTATCGACCCGAAGGTCATTTCAGGCCTAGCTGTTTCATCCCAATGTAATACCATAGATACTCTAATCAATAAACTGGATTGTATTTATTAATGACTGCCATGTCCAAGAGGGTTGTAAGTGCTATCCTCGGTAGAATTTATGGTACCCCATTCATTCGTCCTGGTTCCTTTTGAACAGTGTCATAGAGGTGCTCTTCTTCACATGAATTGACAGATTCCAAAGAAGTGGCAGTCACTGGGAAACAAATATCTCCCTTCAGCATGTACTATTCATGTCGCAGACCATATTTAGGTCCCTATTAATGGGTAGCTATAGTCCAATTTGATTTATGGATGTGCAGCAAATTCCTTAGGTACGGGTCAGAGATTGCTCTTTAAGTCAGGCATAAGTCTCCCTTATTTTCTATTTTGGTTGGAAGTTTTTCATTTTATATCGATGGTGCAATGATGTAATGGTTAGTGTTGTTGTTTCACAGCAAATGGTTCTCTGGTTCGACTCTCAGGTGGGGTGCCTTCTGTGTGGAGTCTGCATGTCCTCGCTTTGTTCATGTGGGTTTCCTCTAAGTGCTCCGTCTTCCTCCCACATTCTGAAGACATGTGTCTGGAGCAGTTCTCCCTGGGCCTCCATTGAAAATGGGCTCTGTCCCAGTCTGACTTTCCAGGTAACAAATAATAAATAAAATATTTCGCTGTAAATACACTACAATTAAACAAAATATACATATATTTTTATTTATTTGACATTTGTTTACTGGGATAGTCTGTCTGGGTACATGTCAAACAGAGTGCCTCAGTGACCCTCTTCAAGCGCAACCTTGATGAGTGGATGAGAAGCCACAGATTTGTCCTGGGGGGGGTCCACCTTTGTCCCTCATTGACAGGGGTGACGGGTGCTGACTGAGGTTTTTCTTCTGGGATAAACTCTTGGCTAGGCTTGTAAGGGCCCCAGGGCTATTAGCTCAGTAACCTCCAATGATCCTATAATCCTATGATCCTGTGGGTATGTACCCATTTTCATCAGAGGCCAGGTGAAAAAAGCTGCAGGTATGGATCACATTTCACATTGTAATACCCAGAGAATTTACATTTGTAACAGTAAATACACATTTATATTTGAAACACTAATAATCAGAGTTAAATATTTGCAAAAGTACAGATAAACTGGATACAAAGAGTGTAATATTTACATAACTGACAGACAACATGGTAGGTGTGATGGAATGAAATAAATTGTGGACATGAGAGTTTAAGATTGTTATGGGGGTGTTTAGTTTCAGATATACTAGTGAAAGTGGTGCAGCGGTTAACGTTGTCTCCTCACAGCAAGAGGTTCTCCGGTTCAATTCTCGGCTGGCGTGCCTTCTGTGTGGAGTTTGTATGTTCTCCCTGTGTTCGCGTGGGTTTCCTCCAGGTACTCCGGTTTCCTCCCACATTCCAAAGACATGCATCTGGAGCATTTCTCCCTGGGCCTCTGCTGAAAACAGGCTCTGTGGAACCTAGTCAGACATTCCCAGTCAACAAATGTTAAATAAAAATAAAATAAAATAGACATGATCTGTAAATATTTTGAAAGGAGAATTATGTTGAATGCAGTGAAACAATAACCAAACTTTAGCATGTTTTTAAATATATATTAGAGACAAATGGAGGTTGTGATATCGAGCTTTCATTTCAGTACAAAGCACAGGGGTGAAATTTTATGTCACTATATTAGAGTTTAAAGAGAATTATGAAAAAAAACAGAATGTTTGTAGAGACACTAAGAGAGATTTGACAGGGATGTCCTCATGGGTAAGAGGTCTAAAGTAGAGTTGAGCTCAATTTTATATCTATATAAATATATATATATATATATATATATATATATATATATATATATATGTGTGTGTGTGTGTGTGTGTGTGTGTTTTGGGGGGGTGGTAGTTTAGGTGTTTACCTTACAGACAGTAGGTACAAGTTTTGATTCTCACTAAAAAAAAATAATTGGCTAGGCTTAAAATAGCTCACAACAGCAGCTAGCATAGTACTTACCTTTGAACCTATATGGAGAGTATGTATATACGGGTGTACTTTTGAAGAACAAAAGTTCACTACTTCGAACTTCAAAAGTACACCCACACTAATGCGAAATGCACTTTCACGAAAGTGCACTTTCGCAAACCCGCTAGACCGAACATGCTAGCAGTCACGGACTTTAGGATTAGGGCACGGGTCACGATAAGGGGATAGCCCTACTAGCTATCCCCTTAACCTAACCCTTGCCCTAACCCTAAGGTTCGTGACTACTGCACGACAGTGGAAGACATTCCAAATCATGCTATGTCCTCCACTTTGGTGCGATAGTCACGGACCTTAGGGTTAGGGCATGGGTTAGGGTAAGGGGCTAGTTAGTAGGGCTATCCCCTTACCTTGACGTGTGCCATAACTCTAAGGTCTGTGACTATCACACCACAGTGGAGGACATAGCCCATTTTTCAATGTCCACCATTGTGGTGTGGTAGGTTCGGTTTAGTGAGCTTAAGCGAAAGTGCATTTTCATTAAAGTGAACATTCGCTTAAGTGGGGATGTACTTTCCCATTTCGAAAAACTGAATTTTCGTTGTAGGAAAGTACACCTGTATATACATACACCCCAGGACAAAACCTCCTGTCCTTCTCACTAGCACGCTTATGGAACTCGCTACCCCCCTCCATTCGTACATCCACTAGCCTCCCATACTTTAAAAAACTGCTTCATTCTCATCTAACGTCAACATGGCAATGCTCCTGCTCCCATCCCTCATAACCTACTCTCCACTCTTCTTCTCTTCCCCTGCTTACAAAGCCCAGATAGTGAATTCAAGCTTGCTTGTAGTATATAATTTCCTTACTTATACCCAGCAATCTCTTAGCCTACTGCATCTAACTACCTATCCCTATAATTCCTTACTTATACCTAGCAATCTCTTAGCCTACTGCATCTAACTACCTATTCCACTAAAAAAAAAAAAAAAAAAAAAAAAAAAAAAAAAGTGCATTTATTACTTTTGATTAAAATATATTTGACCTGATTATAACCTGAAATTGTATAATGTTACTCTCTTTAATCTTCATGTAATCTATGTGTGGAACTTAATCTTTGTATAATCTGTATGTGGAGCTTTTCTCCCCAGGACTCCATTGAAAACGGGTTCCTTGGGCCCAGTGAACTATCCTGGTTAAACAACTGCAAATAAATAAAAAAAATAAATAATAAAATATTTATATAAAGGCAACAGAACAGCTTGTTTAGATTGTGTGTCAGCACTAGACAATCATCTGTGGTTACTAAGGTTAGACTAGTTTAGCAAAAACTGAGTGAAAAACAGTATTTGCTAAAGTTCCAGCCTGCTATAGCTATATAAGAACAGTTCTGCAGTTATCTGTCTGTGGTACAATTTTGAGTTCTGAAAGCATCAGAAAAGAAAATGATCACCTTCATTTTCTAAAATGGTAATTGACATCTTCTTCCTATCTGCTTCAAAGATTTACGTAATTCTTTTGACTGCATTGTCGCCAAGTGTCCTGGTGCCCTAGTACAAAGAAATTAATTAAATTTAGTTTAATAAAACTACAAAACTATTTTAATGTAAAATAAGCATGTTTGTTTCTAATAATTCATGTAAACCATAAACAGGAGAAGTTCTTCTCAACTGTCTGATGGTAGCCTAGATGTGATATTAATTAAGTAACCAGTGAAGTCAGTTTGCTGGCTTCTGGAGACACTAAAAAAACGAACAAACAAAAAAAAAATCTTATCATAATAACAGGTCCTTTCTAGACTCTTTATGCCATCTCCCAAACTATTAAGAAGACAGTTTATTTAAATATTAGAATATATATATATATATATATATATATATATATATATATATATATATATATTTTTTTTTTTTTTATACATACACACACACACTTGCATACACACACACACACACACACACACACACACACACACACACACATATAAATGAGTAAATAATGAATTATCACCAATTAACTTGATTGAAAACACACTGGGCACTCTCATCAGCAATAATCATAATCACAAAAAAATCTAAACAAAGTAATTTCAGATATGACCAATACAGTCCATTTCTGATCACAAACAAATGTTACAGAAGTTGTTTTTATGTGGGAGGCTTTGTCCCTATATTCCCTGACTTTGGCTTCACCTGTAACCTTAGAAAAGGCATAATTCTATATTTATTTTATTTATTATACATTTGTTGACCAGGAAAGTCCGACTGGACACAGGTCCATTTTCAGCGGAGGCCCAGGGAGAAAAGCTCCATTTCAATATATGAACAAGCACTTAAAGAACATTGGCATTAACATACAATTCAGGGAGACTAACATAAGTAAATATATGAAAGTATATAGTACACACTCAGCGGTAGCATTGTTACCTCACAGCAAGAGGTTCTCCCGTTCGATTCTCGGCTGGAGCGCCTTCTGTGTGGAGTCTGCATGTCCTCCCCATGGTCGAGTGGCGTTCAAAAGACATGCGTAGAATAGGCGTGCCTTCATTGAAGGTTGGGTGTCGAGCTGGCACCTCAGCACCATAAAAATCTACTGTCAATAATTAGCAGACCGGAGTTCCGCTGCGGCAACCCCTAACCGGGAAAAGCCGAAAGAAGAACAAGAACATACAGTACAGACTCATAGTGAGATATACAGTTCAGAGGTAGCACATATCATAATATATACAGAATATTGCAGACTTATACATAGAATAGATGCAGTTCTTTGCGGACTTGTAGATACAATAGGTTGCAGTGCATTCTTCCCATAGTAGACTTATACAGTCTATACATTAAGGTCACCTTGGACCAGAAATAGGGTTAGAAACTAGACTTGACATATGGTAGTATAGGGGGTATAGCTTTATTTAGCGGTATTTGTTCTTACCCTTCAACTACTTCTATTTCATCTCTTTCTCACAACTGCTCTTGTCTGTGTTCTCACCCACTCAGCATGACTGACTAATACCCCCCCCACTTTCCTACTCACTTGATCCTTCTTACACTCACCTGTACAATCTTCTTCTCCCTTCCATCTCCTCCTCTTTCACACTTTCAATAACTTCTAGTCCTTTTTTTTCTACTACATCAGCTGCTGACTAGCAAAACAAAATAAATAAATAAATAAATAAACAAAAATAACCTAAAGCATTAAAGGATGCCTCTTTTCTATATCTTTATGTCGATTTTATGTCTTTATTATGAAGTGTACAATGTTAGTGGCCCACTGAAACGTGTGCCTGTGTATTGAATTCTGCTCATCATCTTCCTTTGCTCAAATCAATAATTTGTATCTGTGCCTTACTGTATTATGTGCAATAATTCCATTACTACGCAGCTTTTTCAAAATACTATTGAATGACTTTTCAGTTCAATGTTTAAACTTTTACAAAATGTTTTTTTAATTCACTAGACTATGTACACCCTTGCAAAATCCTGTTTTTATCTCTCCAAACCGTTCTCTACATTATGTATACACTTGAAACTGTTGTCTTTTCTACACTATGTACAAATCTTTATCTAATATGTATCATTTGGAGCTTTTCTCCTCAAGTTTGTATTCATAGGTTCATAGGTGTGTACTAGGCTAATGGACCTGGAGCCTTTACAAGCCTAGCCCATAGGATTACCTTGGCATCCCAGCCGACCTTAGTTCCCAGTGCCTCTGTCAAGTAGAGTCACTGGAGTGATCCCCGGGGTGAATTTTATATTTCCCATCCACTCATCACGATTTCTCTTGAAAAGGGCCAGTGAGGCGCTCTGCTTGACATGTGTGGGAAGTCTGTTCCATAGCATAGGCAGCCTCTGGTTTAGGAACCTGTCCCTCCAGCTTGTTCTGTTGACTGTGATAATGAGGTTGAGGTCTCTGGAACATGTAGTGTGGAGGGATTGGGATTTCTTTAGATGTAGCATTTCTAACAGAGCTGCGTTAGACATGGCTTTGTAAGTCTAGCAGAGATCGCCTCTAAGTAGGCGATATTAAACAGAGAATAGCTGGAGTTTTTTGAGTCTGTCCATATAGGACAAGTGTTTAAGGCCTAGGATCCTCTTTGTGAGGTACTTTTGCAGCCTCTCCAGTTGTTGCAAGTGTCTAGTGAGGCACTAATGCCAAATGGGGCATTGTGCTCTATGATTGGCCTAATGAGGGAAGAGTAGAGGGAGGCAATGACCTCTTTCTTCCTGGATGCAAAACCCTTAGTAATGAGATGTGCCACATAGAAGGGCTTTCTGACCACAGTGGCAATGTGGTGGTCAAAAGAGAGGTTGCTGTCAACCTGTGTTGTTTTTGTTGAGCCTGATAAGGGAGTTTTTCCATTATTGGGACTTCACCTTATTCCGCATTGAAAAGGGGACTCTGTGCCCAGCTGAACTTTCCAGGTCAACAAATGCAATCAATCAATCAATCAATCAATCAATCAATCAATCAATCAATCAATCAGTCAATAAATAAATAAATACATACATACACACATAAATACATACATACATGCAGTCCTGTTTTTTCCATTTACAGAAAATGATCTAGTGAGTAAAACAGCAATGGACTGTGGTATAGTTCCTGTGTTGTCCATTACCTTACTTGGATAAGAAGGAAGTTTCTTTGCTCACCAGTGGGAGTGGGGAGCCTTGAGCAGCCTATCTGTCCCTGAAGGAAATTACCTCAGCACAAGAGCTGTAGTAATTGGTTGTTTTGGACCATTTCTAGCTCTTTTCAAGTTCCCTGTTTAAAATCGGCATTAGCGCGGCTTTGCGCGATTGTGTGCATAGCGCAGCACCGGTTAAACAGAGTTAAACTTTTCCTGGCTCCGCCAAGTCTGCTGTTCAAATTTTCCCTTAGAAAGCTCTACTCTTAGAATAACCAGTCTACTCGTTATATTATAAGCATAGCACTTGTTCTCTAAGCTACTCTTCTAAGCAAGCACTCTCAAACGCAAGTATACTACATCCACCTACCACCCCAACCACTTCCCTTAAAGGCACAGCACTCTCTTATAATATTCTAGCATGTCGAGTGGTAGATTGCTAGCATCTTCTCCTGCTCAGCTGGTTAATCTGGGAATAGACAATGCTATAATTGTCTCATGTACACAGACAACCCTCTCCTCCTCCCAACAAACACAAATACATGTGAGAGATGCAACTATATAGCCAAACTGGAGGCTGAACTAACTCTCTCAACTCAGGACTGGCAAGACCAGACAGGAGGAGATGGTAACCACACACACAACCAACCCAGTCACACATAGACCTACCCCAACTGCAAATCAAACACATAATAACACAAAAACATACTCGAAGGCTCTATTAAAAAACTTACCAAAACAACAGAGGCTCCCAAAGCAGACACCCAAAAATCCACCACCTCAAAACATAACACATGCAACACATACTTCAATAAATCTGCGTGTCAATAAATCACAGCCCTTAAGGCCAAACACTATGCCTGATACACTAGTGATAGGTGACTCTATAGTCAGACACACTGACATCCCACTTACCCGGCTGAGCAAGGAGAGGGTAATGGTAAGCTGCCTATCGGGGGCTAGGATCCACCATATAACACACGCACTCAGGTCACTCAAAAGCACGTACAAATATGACTCCATCATTCTCCATGCCGGCATGAATGACCTGAGACGTACCTCCTTGGACTACATGAAAAGAGACATAGAGGAGCTCTCTGATTATGTAGCCCAGGCTGGTATGACCCTGATCCTGAGCAGCATCCTGCCCTCACCAAGAATGATGCCACAATACAAAGACAAGATGATCAGCTTTAATAATTGGCTTAATTACTGGTGTCATTCTAGGGGGATCCAATGTCTGTCTGCTTGGGATGATATGCTGGACAAGCCACGCTGCTTCGCAAGGGACAGCTTGCACCTGTCACCACTGGGCTTCCGGATATTGGCTAAGGCTCTTGCCACCCCCATAGTGCCTTTTTTAGGCAAGGCTCAAAAGACGAACCCACCTCCTTAGAAAACAAAAATGGAAAAAAATTAAGAGTAATGCTGCTCAATGCCAGAAGTCTAAATCTCAAGATGCAGGCTCTCGAAACACTCCTTCGTATGGAGAACATCGATGTCTGTGCTGTAACCGAGACCTGGTTCAAGGCTCCCGAGAGCACTCCAGCACTACCAGGCTTTACCTCGTATCATGCTTTTCTGCCCCAAAACCCGGGCCAAACCACAAAGGGAGGGGGAGTGTCCATATTCATCAAGGATACCCACACCTCTAGGTTAGTGGCAACTCATGAAGCATCGGAGACCATCCAGGTGCAGCTAACCGTAGGCAAAACTGCTATACAACTGGTTGCTTGTTACAGACCACCCTCCTAATCTCAAGAACCCCACTCAGCCTTCCTGAAGACATTGGAAGATATGAATGTCTCACCAAATACCATCATATTGGGAGACTTCAACTACCCTAACACAGTCTGGGTGCACTATTCTAGCTCTTAACACCCTAGCCCAAAGGTTCCTGGAATTCATAAACTCAAATGCAATGGAACAGCTAGTCACCTCTCCCACAAGGGGGGATAATATACTAGACCTTATCATCACAAACATGGGGACAAAATGCTCCACACTGGAAGTATTGCCCTCACTGGTGAGATCTTACCACAAACTAATCACCCTAGATATACATTTACCACCTCCACCCCCAGCACAAAAGACTACAGTGAGAAACTTCTCAAAAGCCGACTTTACACTTCTCAAGACTGAGATGGTATCATTTAAGCCCTCAGGGCCAATGGAAACCACATCCCACAATGCTGAATCCTACACAAATGCTTTCTACGGACATCTCCAAGAATGCATGGATCGTGCATTCCCAAATAAAACCAAGACCCTCTCCACCAAAGGAAAGCGTCCTGTCTGGTGGACCCTAGCCATAAACAAATTGTATAACAAAAGAAGGAAGCTACTGCAAGACAGAGCAAAATCCCATAAAGGGAAGGCATCTCTGATCAGCACTAGTAGAAAGCTACGCTCTCTCTTAAAAATATCCAAGGCCAACTTTGAGAGAAAAATCGCCAAGGACACTAAAGATAACCACAAGACATTCTTCAGTTATGTTAGAAACCTGGGCGGAAACACTCAGATATGCTCAGAGTTAGTACACAACGACAAAAAATTTACCGAACCCACAGATATTGCCAACATTCTGGCAGACAAGTTCAGTGCAAATTTCTCCCCTCCCTCACCTCCAAAAGAAGAAATACTCATCCCAGCTGAATGTAACCTCCCTGTCATCTCTGATGTCCAGGTGAGAACCGCCCTCACCAAAGCAAAAAACACAGCATCTATGGGACCTGATGGTATCCCCGGCTGCGTGATACGTGAACTCCAAGTGGAGCTACATCTGCATATAAAAATGTTATTTAACCTTAGCCTTACTACAGGATATGTACCCGAACACTGGTGTACAGCAACAGTGGTACCACTCCACAAGGGAGGCTCCACTACAGACCCTGGGAACTACCGCCCCATAAGCTTGACCAGCCTGGTTTGCAAAGCTATGGAAAGAATTATTATGGAACTCATAAACAACGACATTGGGGACCTACAGACACTTGATCCCACCCAGTTTGGCTTTGTAAAAGGCAGATCCTGCCTTTTGAACCTGGTTGAATTTTTCGAAACAGTCACTAGAGCCATTGATGAGGGCAAGGCAGTCCATACAGCCTACCTGGACTTGGCTAAAGCCTTCGACACAATACCCCACTCGGGGATCATAGAAAAGCTAACCAGCTTAAAAGTAAATCCATATGTCACAAGATGGGTTGCAAACTGGCTAAAGAACAGAACCCATAAAGTCAAGATTGCGGGAGCCATGTCAGACTCAAAGCCAGTCACAAGTGGTGTCCCACAGGGCTCTGTCCTGGGACCCCTCTTGTTCGGCATTTACTTCTCAGATGTGAAAGCAAACATGGGAGGGTTGTGGCTGACAAAGTTTGCAGATGACTGCAAACTAGGCGCCATAGTCGATACACCAGCTGACACATACATCCTACAGAAAGGCCTCACTGAAACAGACAATTGGTGCCAGAATCACGGCCTTAAACTGAATGCCAAGAAATGTATAGTCATCCCCTTTGGGAAAAACAAAATACCCACAAATTATCACATAGACAGTAACCCACTGAGTACCGAAAAAGTAATCAGAGACCTGGGGACCCAAGTTGATAGTGACCTCTCATTTGACACCCACGTTGCCAAAGTGGTTAGAAAGACTTTCTACCTTGCCCACCTTATCATGAAGGGGTTCACATCCAGATCAAAGGAGGTCATCGTGCCCCTGTACTCCTCCCTTATCAGACCCATGATTGAGTGCAATGCCCCATTTGGTATGTACCTCACCCGGCACTTACAACAGCTGGAGAGACCCGAGAAGTACCTCACCAAGAGGATCAAGGGTTTCCAACATATATCATATGCTGCCAGGCTAAAGAAACTCCAGCTCTATTCAGTAGCATACCGCCTGCTCAGCGGTGATCTGTGCCTGACATACAAGGCCATGTCCAACCAGGAATTGATGGACATGCTCCACCTCAAAAAATCAAAATCCATAAGAACCACGAGAGCCAAAGATTTAAACCTCAGTACAAACATGAATAGAACATGCTGGAGGGACAGATTCATAACTCAGAGGCTTCCCATACTCTGGAACAAAATACCAGTCCATGTTAGGCAGAGCCCCTCACTGACTCTCTTCAAGAGGAATCTTGACGAGTGGATGGGAGATCGTAGGTTTACCCCGGGGGTCACCCCTGTATCGCTACTTAACAGAGGCACAGTAAACTAATTTTAATAAGTAAGGGGGTCTTCAATGTGTCACTACTAGACAAAGGCACAGTATTCTAAATTTATTCTATACACCTTAGTACCACTACATGAGGTGGCGAAAGCCACATCTCTAGGTCTAGGCTTGCAAATGCCTCAGGACAGATAGCCTAGTACTAAACTATGAAACTATGAAGTGGTGAAGCCAGGGGCAATACTAGGAAGAAAAAATATATATGAATCAAGGGGGTAATTCCAGGATAAATGAAACAAGAAAGTAATGCAATCAGTGTTGCTCCCGTGGTGAGAGGAATGTGTGACTTTTTGTTTTTTTTCAATGTCAAAACAAAAAAAAAAATGCTGTGTAGCAGCAACAAAGGATTGTTGTCTCCTGTTGTTAATGTAGCAAACAACAATGAAAAGCAGTTACTGTCCACCTGCTGGGCTGTAATAGCTGATGGACTAAAGAGGCCAGGGTGGATACAGAATTCAAGGGAATCAGAGAATGATGTGTATCTGCAATCACTGCATTTGTTATGATGACTAAACAACTGGTCTAGCTACTTTTTCTCTGGCAGTAGAAAGATGATGGTGTGTGGACACTTGCAGTTGGGAGCAGAGGGATAGATACATCTGTAGAAGCTAGATGCTAAGAGATGTTAATAGTGTCTTGTTTATGTGGAATGATCTGTGTCTACTACTTACTAAATTATCTAGGGTCAGTATCTGTCTCTCTCTCTCTCTCTCTCTCTCTATATATATATATATATATATATATATATAGATAGATAGATATATATATATGGATTCCATACATTTGGTCGAATTACACTTAGTCGAAAATAATTCCAGGCATTTCACTTCACTGAAAGCTCACTTGGTCGAAGTTCATTTAGTCAAAAATGGAATATAGCCCCTGCCCCACTGCAGTGCAACCCTGGAGTGAGAATATTAAATAAAGGGGGGTGTGGGGGGCACAGACCCCCACATTGGGCTGTGTGGAGGGCGTAGCCCCCGACATTATGTCAATAGTTTTTACTAAAGATATATATATCAATGCATTTCTAATGGATATACCTTCGTATAATAGTGAATACATTACAATTATGTGGGGGCCTCCACTAAAAATGGGCACACCACTGGCCCAGTGGACTTCACCAGTAATCGAACTGAAATAATAAAAAAATATATATATATATATATATATATATATCTGTCTGTCTGTCTATCTGTCTGTCTGTCTATCTATCTATCTATATGTCTATCTGTTGGTCTGTCTATCTATCTATCTATCTATCTATCTATCTATCTATCTATCTATCTATCTATCGATCTACCTATCTATCTGTCTGTCTATCTATCTATATATATATATATATATATATCTGTAGTAAGCTCTAGCCAATAGCTTATGCTTTTCTATATGCATTCTGTATATTTTTATTCATAGCTGTCTTTAGGCACCAGCGAACCCTGCGGTTGCTGGGGGCCCGCTGTTCCTGGGGGGAGGGGGGTGGCACCCACCATAGCAAGTTATCTTATCTTGATATTTTATAACATGTCTGCCAAACCAACAAAAGCTAGTAAAGCAATCTTGTATACTTAATGAACCAGGTGGGTAATAATATGTATATCTCCTTTAAAATTCAAAGATATATCTGGTTATAGTAACAGCATTTATCAAGTAACAGGCTTCACAATTCCATTAAGTATTTTATCACTGACACAGTGCCCCTGGCTTATTTAAACCCTGATGGTGGACATTTTGTCTACTAAAACAAACAACATAACCAAGTTTAGTACCTAAAATACCTGTGGCTGCAGGGGGGCCCCTGTAATCATCTTTGATTGTGGGTGGGGGTGCACAAAAGTTGCTGCTGGTTGGGAAAAATCAGGAGAAAAAAATATTAATTTTGTGATTAAGACCTTTAACCGAACAGGGCTGTGATATCATCCTGTTAAGATAAAGCTCATACTGAACATGCACAAGGTGTGCACTAGATAGATCAGCAGCCTAGAGTGACTAATCTCAATGCTAACCTTGGATTTTAAGAAGAGCTGATGCTTCTTATTTTCAGGGATGGTTTTCTCTTTCAGGGAGTTCTATAAATACTGCCAGAATAACTGATACATAACTCTCTTCTTCTTTGCTGAAGAATTCAGCATAATATCAAAAATAATAGCAGAATAAAGGCTCAAAGTCAGAATCACATTTTAAATATTACTGTAATTCATTTAAAAAGTTAATGGAATAACACTTTTTGCATCAACATGCATTTTTTGGACAATAAGTATAAAACTCTGACTTGATTTGTTGACTTTTATAATCCTAAATGATTTACTAGCATTTCAAAATTTTTACAAAAGATGGAGCAAGACTATGTAGGAAAATCAGGGAAAGGTCCGTGAAATCTGGGGCAGTGACAGGTATGCATTACCTGTCAATGAGGTAAATAAAAGTGATTTACCCTTGCTGCTGTTTGATGATTGCAAAACAGCAGTCATTGATCTGGTGTGTTAGTACCAGTGTTGCACAATGTATTGCTATTTGCTGTGGGGCTCTTACTACTTTAATTTCCATCACAATCTTAGAGGTGTGCACAGGACATCATTATAGTATGTGTTTGTGCTGGGAACAGTGCAGTTATTGTTTCTTTTACTTTTCTCACAGACACCAGATTTGTACAAAGAAAGTTACTATAGCTTGTGTAAGGACAGTTTAGTGTCTAGAATAAATGACTATAGTCATTATATTTTTCACTTACCTCACAATCACTCATCAGGCATGTATACAGGTGGCTGCCTTTGGGGTTAGGGGTGAGGAGTGAGGAGACGTGCTTTGTGTTTGCATATCAGCAGTCACTTGAAATGCATGGCTGTGACAACTGGAACCTCTGCTTTCATCGCAATCTAACACCAGTGGGATGCTTAGGCAGAGACTCACTTTTTTCTGGGAAGTTAAGGTAGCAGGTAGCATTTCATAGGTTCATAGGTTCATAGGTTCATTCTAGGCTGTCTGCCCTAGGGCATTTATAAGCCTAGCCAGAGTGTGTTTGGCTTTTGCCACCCATTTTAAATTAATTTTGCTATTCCCTTTTTCGGGGTTAGTATACTGTGCCTCTGTCTAACAGTGACACAGAAGTGATACCCAGGGTAAACCTACGAACCCCATCCACTCATCAAGATTCCGCTTGAAGAGATTCAATGTGTATCCTCACAACATTTGACCTGTTAGTTTATTGTAAGCTACTATTTTGTCAGGTTCGAATATTAAGCCTCGGGTAAAAACATCTGTAACCCCTATGGCTTCTGGGGGCACCGGCTTAATTGAATTATTTTTTAAATAGTTTCTACTTTATTTTATTTATTTTATTTTATTTTACATTTGTTTACCGGGATGGTCCGACTGGACCCAGGTCCATTTTCAGCAGGGGCCCGGGGAGAAAAGCTCCATAGTAAGTACCAAATTTAAACAATATGATTAACAATTCTGAATATGCAAATATGAGAAAAAAATAAAGTAAAAAACAATATGAAGAAATACATGAAAAACAGTATGAAAAAATACTGTATAAGAAAATATGGAAAAACAATATATATATATAAATATATATATATATATATATATATATATATATATATATATATATATATATATATATATACAGAGAATAAAACATAGTTAACCATAGATATTCATGTGATAAGTCTACAATTTCCATAAGGAGTTAGAGTTTCATAAGACTGTAAAAAGTTATGCAGTGGTTGAAGTAGGCAGTGAGTTTTATGGAGTGAATGAACAGAAGGAATTATGTGATGCAAGGGCATAGCCATTTTTCTATTAAGTGTAATCTAAGTGAGTTTTTAAAGTAGGTAAGAGTAGAGGCAGAAATCAGAGCAGAAGGGAGGTTATTCCAGGTTTTAGCTATGGTGTGAGAGAACACATCTTTTCCAGTGGTATTGTTAGCCTTTGAGCTACAGAGTAGAGATTTGTCGGATGAGTGGAGAGGATGATTTGTTTTATAGTGGGTGAGGAGTTGGCCTAGTGCTGTTTTTATTTCAGGATGTCCTTAGAGGTTTCTCACTAAAAAATACAGGGTATAACCAACATGTCATATGTGCACCAATTAAAAGTCCTATCACTGTATTCAGTTTCCTACTGATTGCTGAGAGGTGATCTGTACCTGACCTACATGGCAGTCTTTGCCCCAGCCCTGATGGAAATGTTGCATATTTGGAAAACTAACTGCTCAAGTGTTACCTGCTAAAAAGATATAAACCTGATCTCTGGCATAATAGATCATGATGGAGAGGCAGATATACTGTATGTCCCAGAGATTGCCCTTCCTCTGGATTAGGCTTCCTATTATGTGAAGCAGAGCCCTTCTCTGACTATCTTCAAGTGCA
>NC_056732.1:652463074-652553074 GCF_019279795.1 Protopterus annectens
GCACAAACACAGCAAAAGATCTAGGATGACAAGATAACCAGAGCCAGAGAGTATTCTTTAGGGTAAAAGGTGATTAGGTGCCAAAGTCATGTCCTTAAACTCAATGCAAAAATATGTACTATCATCCCTTTTGTTAAGGGTGATGTTCCTGCTTACTATTTCATCAATAGCAACACCTTAAGTACACACTCAGTGGTGAGAGATCTGGGCACACATGTTAACAGCAACCTCACCTTTGACCACCATGTCTCCAAAGTGGTCAGAAGGCCATTTTATATTGTTCATCTCATAAGTAAAGGCATTGTCTCCAGAAAAAAAGAAGTTATAACTTCTCAAAACAAAAATAAAAAATAACAAATAAAGGTAACCACAGCCCAGTGTTACATGAAAATCCACTTTAATTAAAAAAACAAAACAGGTTTAAAACAAACTTAACACAAAAAGATGGTATAACCTCCCTGTACTCTTCCCTCATCAGGCCAATAACTGAGTACATCTCTCCTTTTGGTATGTACCTTTCCAAGCACCTGAAGCAATTGGAGAGACAACAAAGGTTCCTCACAAGGATAATTCAAGGTCTTCAGCATCTCTCCTATGTGTATCATCTGAAATTGCTGTCGCTTTATTCTGTTTCATACAAACTACTCAGAGGTGATCTCTGCCTTGCATACAAGGTAATCTCTGACCCTGCTATATTGGAAATGCTACACCTCCATAAGTCAAACAGTACATGAATTACTCGCTCAAAAGACATTAACCTGGTATGTGACATTAATAGAACCTGCTTGAGAGACAGATTTGTCTCCCGGAGGCTACCACACCTTTGGAACAGACTCTTACTTCATGTCAAACAGAGCACATCATTGGCCCTCTTCAAATGCATTCTGGACAATTGGATGGGTAACCATAAATTCACCCCAGGGGTTCCACCTGTGTCACTCTTTGACAGGGGTAATAGTTTATGATCATAAAAATAAGTGTAGAACTTGGCTAGGCTTGTAAGGACCCCAGGACCAGTAGCCTAGTAACTTCCTATGATCCCAGGATCCTATGCTACATTTCCCTATGAGACATAGCAAGCTGCAGGCCACCTGATAGGACCTTTTCACCATTGAAAAAAGGTGAGTAATATCAACTACATAATAGAGTTTCCAGGCAGGAGGACAAAGAACAAATCCTACTATGTTAACATGTTAAAGCACTATCATGACATGGAGCACATGGTACTTAGTATCTGCATAGAGTTTCAGGATGAGACAGAGGGGGAACTAAAGGTACACATCCCTGGTAATGCTCAATATGACACCTCAGTGTATGTAGTCACCCCCCCCTCCACATTTAACCCTAGCCAACTTTAAGAAATCCAAGCAGTATTGCAAGAATTTAGGGATGTATTTATTGCTAAGACAGGGTGTACTCACCTGGTGGAGTACTCCATAGACCGAGTAAATTGGTGATCAAATACACAATCTTCCTACAAAGTTACTGAAAGAATCAGGCAAACTCTGAAAGAGGAACTGAAGGATATGTTGGAACTGGGAGAAATCCAGAAGTCCAACAGTCCTTGGGCCTCACCAATAATGATTGGTATCAAATAAGGATGCTGTTGCTTGGTTCTGTGTGGACTGTAAGAAACTGAAAGGTCTCACAGACTCAAATGTTCATTCAATGTCCAAGACAGATGAAGGGCTGGAGCAACAGGAAGGGGCTATAACTGCCTTGATCAAGGATTGTTGTCAAGTATCACTGACATCTGTAACCACAAAGGTCAATATCTGTGACATCATTTGGGTTGTATGAGCTTACAAAAATGCTTTTTGGAATGACAACTGGAGAGAAACTTGCATCTCAGATGACTGCATCCTAAGCCTACTAATGCCACTTATTCAAGAACAAAGGAGACATTGACAACTGTGGGCAATATAGAGGTATCAGACTCCTGTCACACTGTGTGAAAGAATAAACCAATATCACGCAAGGTGGAACAAGTGCGCGGCTCCAACCATAGATAATCCAAATCCACAAAACGAGCCAGCACAAAGGAAAGGCAAGCCAAAATATTTTTTTTTGCACTGATGAAGGCTTGACTTATAGCCGGAACCAGTTTGCAGTTGTTTACACTGTGTGAAAGGCCTGGAGGGGATGATTGATAAATGAATATGCAGAGTAGTAAAAAATAAGGTGGCAGATGAGCAGTTTGGATTCAGGGCAGGATGCAGCAGAAATGACCTGACATTTGCAGTGAGACAGTTGAGAAGAAGCTAGAGATGAAGAAAAAGTCCAGCTGGGCATTCCTAGACCTAGAGTAAGCATGACAAAGTCCTAGGAAAGTAGATTTGGGAAGTCGTGCTGTTGTTCAAGGTCCAAGAAGCATTGTAGAATTAGTACAGGCTATGTACAGGGACCCAATGACTCAAGTACAGTGTTTGGTCTCATAGAGGGGTTCCCAGTGGGAGTAGATGTGCATCATGGTTCAGTTCTGAACCCAGTGCTCTTCTTGCTGCTGACGGACTATAAACAGGTTGGAGGGGACAGATCAACAAAGTTTACAAGCAGACAGTGAACAAGAACTTCAGCAAAGGATAAGGGAATAGAATGCAATGAAACTGAGTACATATAAGACAGCTGTAATAGCAGCAAATGAGGGCATCAGTAGAAGATGAGAACTGAGACAGAAGGGAAAGTAGTTGAACAGATTAATAGCTTCAAGTATCTGGGAGGGGTGATTGAGGAGAAGAAAAATCTGAATGAAGAGGCCATAGCTAGAATTTGTGGGGCTGCAGCCAACTGGCACTGATTGTCAAGGGTATTACATGATAGAAGAATGCCAAAGAAGCTGAAAAGTAAGGTGTAGAAAACCAGTACTACTGTATGGTACAAAAATCTGTAAATGCAGAACAGCTGAGGAAGCTAGAGGTGATGGAGATGAAGTGTCTGGTATGGGTGGCAGGGTGCACACTGTAGAACAGGCAAAAAATATGGACTTAAAAGCAGAAGCCAAAGTAGCTCCAATTGCAGAAAAGAGCAAAAAGAACAGATTACAGGGGTTTGGTCACATGTGAAGAAAAGTGGAAGGCAAGTTGGTGAAGAAGATTTAAGACTGACAGGAAGAAGGCAAGATGAAACGAGGACATCCAGCAAAGAGGTGGATGGACTGTATGAGAAAAGATCTGCAACAGTCTAGTATGGGTGTTGAAGAAGGTAGGAGTGAGGCACCGAACATAGAGAGAGATGGCAACAGTTAAAATGGCCCCCCAACCCCAAAGTCATGGACACAGGGACTGAGGGAAAAATACATAATCTGTGAATATAAAATTCCATGAGATGCTGATGCCATCTTGTTTGTATGAAACCATTTGGGAGTTGTAGTTAATCATGCCATCTCAGGTCAGTATTTCTGTAGTAAGCTCTTGTCAGGACTCACAGATATCTGGATGCTATGCTTTTCTATATGCATCCTGTCTATTTTTGTTGCCTTTTATTTTATTTCTTATGTCTGACAACTTAAATATAGTTTACTCTGTATGTGGAATATTTTATTTATTATTTAAGTAATGTTCAGTTCATTTATTTATCTTTAAGCTCTTGAGCCTGGAATTTATTTCTGTATAATAATATTTATACATTGTGTTTTAAATGAGAAAATGTAATCATTACTTTAAGTGTTGGTTAGACTGCTTAAGGCCTATTACCAATAAAAGATACATTAACTGGTGTATTTCATATTTTATTTGATTTAAGGACAACAAGTAACTAAAGGCCCTGGCTTTCCCTGGGTGGTGGGAGTGCTACCATGCCAGACAGAAGGTATTGGGAAACTGAACAATTCTGCCAGCCTTCTTTGCAAGTTGTGTGTGTGCATGTGTATATATATATATGTGTGTGTGTGTGTGTGTGTGTGTGTGTGTGTGTGTGTGTGTGTGTGTGTGTGTGTGTGTGTGTGTGTGTGTGTGTGTGTGTGTGTGTGTGTGTGTGTGTGTGTGTGTGTGTGTGTGTGTGTGTGTGTGTGTGTGCATGCGTGCGTGTGTGCATGTGTGTGTGTGTGTGTGTGTGTGTGTGTTTGTGTGTGTGTGAATAATACTTTGTGTGAAAGTACGTCAGTTACAGTGGAAAGAGGGGCACTATAAGGTACTAGTTTACACAGTGAGCGGTGAAAGACTCAACTCTATTAACTATCATATGTACGGTTCAGTATGGGTGTGAATGTTTGATGCCTATACCTAGGACAGCAATGTCTATTCCCTTTATGGCCTTGGGACAAGGTTATACTTTGTAAACTAGTTATTGAAAAAGGCCTATGTGCTCTTTTTTGCTATTACTTCACCACTGGTTGGTGGTGATAGGATTCAAATTTCAAGGATGTCAGCGTTTTAACAACAGTGTGAGGAATCTTGCCATCAGGTTATTACATTGATGGCAGTGGTGCATTCATACTATCATATTTTAGATGTAGTGATGTCAGCCCAGCATCACTTTTGGTGGCAGTTATGTCAGCTCAACGTTACATTTGGTGGCAGTGATGTCAGCCCAGCATCACTTTTGGTGGCAGTGGTGCCAGCCTAGCATTATAGAAGTCACAATTTTGATCCAACCCAATCTTTGGTCACATGCATATGAAAGTGAATCCCCTGACATGCCTGTTAAAATATACCTTAGTCTCACTGGAAGTGGGCTATAAAACATTCTGCAGTTTATCATGTATGTGTACCAAACCTGACCTGGTCCCTAAATTAGTGTCCTCAACTTTAAGCTGGTTCGTAGACAACACAGTTGTTAGACTTTTACTTATAGTAACTATAACATTCATTGGATCCAATAAGTAAGACAGATGCAATACGTGACTACACTGCTCTTGCCTCCCTCCATGTCATTGACAAACTTCTCATGTCTACAACATCATACGTAGAAGACACATATGGACTGGATTCTGATTAGGGACCCTTATAACATCAATGCCAAAGAATTTAACTTGGAGCTTAAACCATGAAGACTGAAATAAAAAATATGATTCCATTCCTTCATCTGTAAGTCTCAATCCATTTTATGCACTTTTCTTAACCATTAACAAGATAATGTGCCCCTTTACTGAAAACTATCAACATCCCTTCTTTTTCCTTGTAATATATTTAATGTGCATTCTGTCAATTAAAGAAAAAACACAAAGAAGTTTATTCCTGTGTTAAACATATAGACATTTAATTAATGGAATTAATTACAACAATGAGTATTTGCATTCTCTATTAGTTTTTAGATTTTTTTGCATTTATTTGTTGTTGACTAGGTGAGACCCACTAGGCTAGCTGCCTATTTTCACGGGAGACTTGAAATTATATTTGTACTATTAAAGGAAATTTGGCCATGGAACCGGGGAACTCCTCCTACTCTTCAATAGGTGCCATGGGATGTTTTACATCCACTTGAGTTACCACCGACTCAGGCAGATATTGCCTCAGTGTAATCTCTCACACATGACTACAGCATCCCCTTATGCTGAATTGCAATATCAGTAATTCATCTACCTGATGTGGGAACCCACAACCTTCTACATAAGGGCTAATGTTCTACCTCCTGTGCCAAAGGTACTGTATCAAAGATCTAAAAAAATGGAGAATGAGCATGTTCACCCTTGTTTTATTTAATTCATAAATTGTGCATTCAGCTTTCATAGGGAAATCAGATTGCCTTTTCCCATGACATCCTTTTAAGTTATAGCAAAACTAAAGCTTAAGACCATGCTAAAAGTTTTTTTTATTTAGTTAAGAGATGAGGCAAGGCTAGTCAAGATTTTTATATAATTTTATCTTCTTTTATGTGTAAATAGATTGGGTATTTTCTTTGTAACCAGTAAGGCCAATGTAATGTGTTAGTGCTTCATTAGACTGAAATAAAAGTCACTGCTGAAATGGCAAGAATAAATCACTGACTTTAGACGCCATTTATTTACTTATGTTATCAATGGCATTATGGCATAATGGGGGGAACATAGACCAAAGAAGTGTTTTTTAGGGGGAAAACAGGAAGAACTTCCACAATAAATTTAGCCAGCAGCTGCACTAGGGCAGGGTCTGAGACTGCTCTGTAGACCAGGCACAGGTTGCCTGTCAGCAGCCTGTATGATACAGAGTACAGTGACAGAGCTTTCAGTCTTTCTATGTAAGTCATGTTTTGGTGGCCTTGACTTGTCTTGTTTAGAAACCTCTGTGGTCTCTCGAATTGCTGCAGATGTCTGATGAGATACATACAGAAGGGAGCACTGAACTCAATTAGTGGTCTTATAAGGGTCAAGTACAGTGGAGCTATAACCTCCCTGGTCATGGATGCAATGCCCTTATTTGTGAGGTGTGCAATGTGGAATGCTTTTCTTACCACTATGGACACATGGTGATCGAAGGTTAGATTGCTGTTAACCTGTGTACCCAAGTCTTGCACCACTGAGTTTGAGACTAGAGGGGTGCTATCTATATCATAATTAGCAGGGGCTACTTTGTCAAATGGGATAATGAGGCAATTTTTGCATTGTTTTAATCAGTCTGTGAGTTTTGAACCAGTCATTTGCCTGTGTCACCCCTTTCTGTAATATGTTAACATCACTTGGGGACTTTATGATTGCACCCAGTTTACAGTTGTCTGCAAACTTGGTAAGCCACAGGCCATCTACCTTCACCTGGACTTCAGAGAAATATATTCCAAATAGCAGAGAGCCCAGCACAGATCCTTGTGATATCCCACTGGTAAATGGTGTACTGGTGGTGGTGGACTTCCCAACTTTGACAGTGTGTGTTCTGTCAGTGCGCCAGTTTGCTACCTAACTAGTAATTTATGGGTTAATCCCCAGCTGGGAGAGTTTCTCTATGATACCTGAATGGGAGATTGTGTCAAAGACCTTGGCTAAGTAAAGATAAGTGGTATGTACTGTTTTGCCTACATCCAGGGCTTTGGCGACATTCTCAAAGAAGTCCACTAAGTTTAATAAGCAAGCTCTCTCCTCGATGAAACCAAACTGGGTCAGGTCAAGGGTTTGAAGGTTGCTGATGTCCTTATGGATAAGGTCCATGATGATTCTTTCCATGGCCTTACATATATGGGTGGTTAGGCCTATGGGTCAACAGTACCCAGGATCAGTTGATGGACTCCCTTTGTGCAAAGGGATTACTGTTGCTGTTCTCCACTCTGCTGGGACAAAGCCAGTTCTCAGGCTATAGTTAAAGAGATTGCCGAGTATTTCCACTAGGTCTTGTTTTAGATTGTTTACCAAGCAGCCTTGGATGTTATCTGGTCCCACAGAGGCTGTGTTTTTGGCCTTGGAGAGTGCTTGTATGACCTGTTCTTTGGAGGTACTCAGTGGAGAACTGGTGTCAGGAATGCTTTGGGGTATGTCTGGTGGGGACAGGGGACTGAAGTTATTGCCAAGTCTATTGGCTAGCAGGTTGGCAATTTCCTCAGGTACAGTGTGAGTGGTACCATCCACTACAACTTTGACACACAGCTGGACATTCCCTTTTAGGTTTTGCACATAGCTAAAGAATGCCTTATGATTGTCTTCAGCTGGGGATGTTAATTTAGACTTGTAGCTAGCCTTAGAGGACTTAACAAGATATCTTATTTACTTGTTCAAGCTGTGGAGGATAATCTTCCTCTGTTGAGTAAGTTCCCTCATGTTCTTTGAAATCAGTTTCTTTCTTTTGTTTTATATCTTATTTAAACTTACAGTCTACCAGGGCAGCTTGTTTTTTTTCAGGAAGACATGGTTTTGTTCCTGTTGGGTACAGCTAAGTGAATGTATTTGTTTAAGTGGCTGTATAAGACATTTGTGTATTCTGCTGCATAAGAGACATTGTTGGATATGTTGGCAGAGGCTTTACAACTTTTTATACCATCGCTTAGTAGGCAATAGTTTGTTTTGGAGAAAGTTTTCAGTTTTTTTACTCCTGTGAGGGTGTCAGGTTTGATCTTTACTTCAAATGAGACAGATTTATGGTCTGACCTTACCAGGAAGGGTAACACACAGGGGGTAGTGCAGTGACCTCCCATGTTGGTGAACAGTAGGTCCAAGACATTTGAGCCCCTTGTGGGAGTGCAGATCATCTGTTCCAGGGCATTTGAATTAACAAAGTCCAGGAACCTCATAACGATCATGTCTGTGCTCATGTAAGTCACCCAATCAATGGAAGGATAGTTGAAATCTTCCATGACCAAGGTGTTTGACTGTATACTAAGTGACACCAGCAAGTCTGGGTAGGAGGTGTGCTGGTTCATGGTAGGTGACCTATATCTAGCAATGATGTAGAGAGGTATTTTGCTTATAGTTAATTGGACATTGGACTTGGAGTAGCACAAGAGAGTCATACTGTTTCACCAGTCTCGAGGTGAATTTAGATTTATTGAAGATGGAAACACCTCCACTTCTGGTTCTTTCCTGCTCATTTTGGGGTCTGAACATGTGAAAGGAAATGTAGACATGTACAGCTGGGATGCTCTCAGTGGTCTTGAACCAAGTCTCAGTGACTGCACAAATGTCAGCATCTTCCAAGGTGAGGAGTGTTTCCAAGGAGTGCAGTTTACTGTTTAGCCTCCTAGCAATAAGCAGCATGACCATGAGTTTGTCTTTAGTAGATTTCTTTATATCAGAAGTTTTGTTGTTTGGATATTGCCTAAAAAAAGGCACTATGGGAGAGGCAAGCATCTTAGCCAGTATCCAAAAGCCTCGAGGAGACAGGTGAACAGGTTAAGGCCATCTCTGGCAAAGCAGAGTGGACTGTAGACCGTGTCTTCCCAGGCACATAGATACTGGGTCTCCCCTGGAGTGACACCAGAAGCTGGGCCAATTATTGAAATCAATCATTTTTTGTCTATATTGTGGCATCATCTTAAATGAAGGTAGAATGTTACTTAGGGCTAGGGACATACCTGCCTGAGGCACATAATCTGAGAGTTTAGTCATGTCTCTTTTCATACAGTCCAGAGAGGTACATCTCAAGTCATTCACACCAACATGTACTATGACAGAGTCATAGTGGTACTTGTTGTGGAGCGACTTGAGTCCATGCATGATTTGGCAGATCCTGGCACCTGACAGACAGCTGACTGTGCCCTTCTCCTTGTTTGACCTGGTGAGGGGGATGTCTGTGTGTCTCACTATTGAGTCGCTATGACCAGAACTCTAGGTTTTGAGGTGTTTTGCCTTAGGAGTTTAATTGGTGAGACACTAATATGCATATTGTTGTGTAGTGATGGATTCTGTGTTTGTACCAGTATGTGCATGTTATTTGAACTTGAGAGGTCTGTATAGTCTTTTGGTAGGGTTTTAGTGAGTACCTCTATGTATGTAGGTTTATATTTCTTGATCTTATCTTGGGTGAGAGGAGAGTTGTATGTGTTGACAACATGTTGTTTGTCTCCTATATTGTTATGTCAGAGGACTGATTCTAATTTTATGGTATAGTTACATCTCTCACACGCTGTGTTTGTCTGCTTTAGGAGCCAAGTTGTTGTCAGTATACATGAGGCAATTACTACATTGCCTCAGGATACCTATGTCAATCAGGATGTCTGGAGAAATGGTGGGATACTCTCTGTTCATTATGGCAGGTATATATAGTAGTAACTAGTGTGAATGGGCTATATGGACCAGCGTTTGCTTTTGAGACTAACAAAGGCTATTCTGTGAAAGGCTAAGGGTAGAAGACTGCATCAACACCTTAGAATGCGCAACTGAGTTACTCACTAGGTAGCAATGCACAACTGCATTGTGCACAGAGAGGCAGTGGCACTAAGGAGGGTTCTCTAACAGATATCAATGAGAAATTGTGTTTCTAAGTATTTGAATCTACACACAGCAGTGCTAAACCTCACAGTTCAATGCACAGCTACACACAAATGCGGGGCTTTAACACAAGCAAAGTTAGACAGTTTTAACACACACACAGTAAAAAACAACAAAAATGAAGCAGCAATTAAGCAAAATACAGTTCAAAAAAGTACAGTGCAAGCTTACAATATACTTATTTTTTTGTTGAACACAGTGGATACATTGGATATAGTTCAGATTCACTCAAGATCTCTGGCTATAATACACGCAAAGTTAAAACAGTTTTAACACAAATTAACTAATAGGAAAACTCAAAAACTGAGCCTTTTTCCAGGAATCCCCATTTCAGATGGGTCATGGGCTACAAACTTCTGGTGCAAGGGTGCAGTAGGACCTTCTTAATGTAGGATAGCTGGTTTTAGTGCTCAAGTCATACCAAATAGTCTAGATTCAGCAAATATAAATCTAGCTTATGCTATGAAATACAGAAGTACTAGAAATTCAAAGTGCAAAAAAAAAAAACAGTCCCAGCAGTAAAAAAAGCAAAAATGAAACAGCAGTTAAGCAAAATGCAATTCAAAAAAGTGAATGTAAGCTAAAAATAAACTTATTTTTTGCTGAAGCCATTGGATGCATTGGATTTAGTTCACATTCACTCCTGATCTCTGGTTATCCCCAGCCTTAAAGCAAATCACTTCACCAGTGCTGTATTCTGTTTAGTAGTGCTTCAAATTTGTGTCCATTTAAGTGGTTTAAACTTTAACTTGGGTTAATTAGCATTTTTTCAATAAAATACATGTTTAACACAGTCTAAATGATGCAAAATGACAGAGATATTGACGCAAGAGAAGTTATGTAAAAGGGTTATATCTTCTAAACTACATATTATAAGGTTATCATGATCATACCTCTCAGTTGCCCCTGATTTTCAGTGATATCTCTAATTTTGACTAAAATTTTAGCTCTGTCCCACTTAACCCCTCTTAAAACTGGTGACATTTGGATACAATGTGGTGAATTACACAATAAATGATGACAATAATTAGAGTTATAGACTTCTTTTACTTCAGAAAATGTATATTAATTCACATTCTATTATTCTGTCAGTGGCTCTACTTAATAGTACTAATATTTTAAAAGTGTTCCTGATTGTCCCTGATTATTTCTGGATTTGTCCCTGCTTCTGTTGAGATCTGTCCCTGATTGGGTGAGAGCTATAATCATGCTGTCTGAAGCTGGCACCTGACTCCCATCTGCTCTACCTATGTATTGGTATTAAAGAATGACCCTACCCTAAAACTGAAACATTTTTGTACTGTAGCCTGTTGTTTTCTGTAGTGATATTTCCCGTGCATCAATATTAGCAGTTGTTGTTTTCTAACTGGTTGTGTGGGACTGTCATGCTGTATGTTTTTTTTTTTTTTTTTTTGCTTGTAAAGGTTGATGAACTTTATGACAGCATAGAGCACTCTGTGATGAGAAGAACACATTTACTGTGGTAACACCTGTCAATCAGGTGGCAATCAGAATATTTTGTGTTACCACTGTTCTGAATATCTCTTACAAGAAAATCAGATTCTCACTCCCATGACATCTTCTGATTTTTATTAGCAGCCATCTCATAAACAGCAGTCTGTATTACATTTGACTATTAAGCCTGAATAACCACTGCAGCATCCTTACAGTGTCAGCATACCCAGTCAGATCTGACCACAAAGCAGTCAGTTTTAAAGTCACCACCCCCCCCACCCCTCCCCGAGCTAGGGTCAAATAAAAAAAAACTTCTCCAAAGCTGATTACAACCTCCTGAGGGAAGATATAAACAGCTTCACAGCTCCATCCCCCTCCACAGGAACTGGCACATATGTCCAAACCTACACCAAAGTACTATATGAGCATTTATATAGCTGCATGGAATCAGGAATACCAGACAGGATGCAGTCCTCCTCCTCAAGGAAAAGTAAATCTGACTGGTGGACCTCTACAATAAATAAACTCTATAATAAAAGGAAAAAAAATTGCTATACAGAACTAAGAAGGAGCAGGTGTTTAATTGGAAGCAATCGCTCCTTAGACTGAACAAGAAAATAAGAGCACTAGTCAAATCCTCCAAAGCAACCTTCGAGTCCAAACTGGCCACATCTACTAAAGACAATCATAAGGCTTTCTTCACATATTGTCTGCAATCTCAAGGGAAGCACCCAGATCTGCTTAGAACTGGTGGTCAAGAGCACCACATACACAAACCCTGTAGATATAGCCAACCTGCTGGCAGACAGGGTAAATGAAAACTTCGCTGCTCTGTCTCCCTTATCAGTAAAACAGGACATCCCCAGTACCTGCCCCCCTCCCCTTATCTCTAGGGACATGTCATCACTGCCCTCTCAAAGGCAAAATATACAGCCTCCATGGGACCCAATAACATCCCACGCTTCATCCTACATGAACTCAGTCAGGAACTTGCAGCACCATTAGGCAGCCTAGTCAACCAAAGCCTGTGTACCGGCTTCATCCCAGCTGAGTAGAGGAAAGCTACGGTCATCTCTTTGCACAAAGGTGGAGCATTCACCGATCCAGGAAATACACATCAGCCTAATTAGCCTAATCTGCAAGACCATGGAGTGGATTAACATGGACCTCAATAACAAGGACATTGGCAACCTCCAGACACTTGATCCCACACAGTTTGGTTTTGTTAAGAGGAGTTCATACCTGTTAAATTTGGTTGACTTCTTTGAGACGGTCACCAAGGCCATAGACAAGGGGAAGATGGTGCATTCTGCCTACCTTGACTTGGCCAAGGCCTTCGATACTATTCCGCACTCAGGTATAATAGATAAACTCTCTCAACTAGGCATCAGTCTATATGTTTCCAGATGGGTAACAAAATGACCCACTGATAGAACCCACATAGTCAAAATAAGGGAAGCCACCTCATGTAGTAGACCACAAGCGGTGTACCCCAGGGATCAGTCTTGGGGCCTCTGCTGTTTGGGATATATTTCTCAGAGGTGCGGGCCAAATCTAGTGATCTATGGCTGACCAGATTTGCAGATGACTGGAAGCTGGGTGCTGTCATCAACTCCCCTGGTGATGTGGACATCTTCCAAGAGGGTCTCACCCAAACAAATTACTGGTGCCAGAAACATGGCCTCAAATTGAATGCCAAAAAATGCATCATCATCCCTTTTGGGGAGAATGATGTCCCCACAAGTTATCACATTGATAATAAGGCACTAAGCATACAATCAATCGTGAGGGACTTGGGCACTCAGGTTAATAGCAACCTGACTTTTGACCACCATATTGCCTTTGCTGTATGGAAAGCTTTCTACATGGCCTACCTCATTATTAAGGGTATCTCATCCAGGGACAAGGTGGTCATAATATCCCTGTATTCTTTCCTTATAAGACCCATTATTGAGTACAATGCCCCTTTTCGGCATGTACCTCACAAAGCACATGCAGCAGCTGGAGAGACCACAGAGGTTCCTTGCCCAGAGAATCCAGGGCCTCAGACATCTACCCTACACAGATACGCTAAAAGCCCTGTCACTCTACTCAGTCTCCTATAGACTTCTCAGAGGTGAACTCTGTCTGGCATACAAAGCAATCTCAGACCCCACCCTGATGGGACTGCTGCATATCCACAAGTTAAGTTCCATTCGAGTAACCCACATGCGTAACCTAAACCTGGTTTGTGACATCAATAGGACTTGTTGGCGGGACAGATTTGTGTCCCAGAGACTCCCCCTTTTGTGGACTAGACTCCCTCTCTGTGTAAAGCAGAGTACCTCATTAAACGTTTTTAAGCACAACCTGGATAACTGGATGGAGAACAGAAAATACACCCCTGGGATTCCAACTGTGTCCCTGTTTGACAGTGGCATAGGGTGCTGACTTATTGGAACATGGGTTAAATTCTTGGCAAGGCTTGTAAGGGAATCAGGGCCAATAGCCTAGTAACTTCCTATGATCCTATGATGGTTTGAATATTACATTTGAAAAGGTAGCTTATTTAGTGCTTTTTCTGAGACTCAGACTTTCATTTCCAAGTTATAATTTTCTACCTGATTTACGTAGCTGGCTTTAGGCAACAGTGAATTCTGTGGTCACTGGGGGCTCCCTAGTCCAATGAGGCCCCCAATCATAGCAAGTTATGTTATTCTGATATCAAACCAACAAAAGCTAGTACAGTATTTTTGTTAATTTAATACACCAGATGGGTAATAATAGCTCTTATTTATAACTACTTTAAAATTCAACAATATCACTGTTTATGGTAACAATGTTTTATCAAGTAACATCTTTCACAATTTCATCAATTGTTTTACCACTGACATGGTATCCTATGTGATGTGATGTATTGCCAGCTATGTCATAAGAAGTAGAGCAGTAGATGCGTAACATATGCCAGCAAAGTTAGCTAGAGTTTTGTAAAGAATTATATGTCATTTGTATATCAAACTGATTTGTACAGGTGCTTGTGTTGAAAGTGCATTTGTAAAGCTGCTTCTGTTAAGAATGTACCAACAGTCGGTCCTGCTGGTCAGAAAAGAAATACACCTACATATCAGACTATATTGTAACTATTGAAATGAATATATTGTATTCACCTGAAAGCGCTCATCTAGTTCTTTTAAAAACAATTTCATTAAATGTTTTATTTTATGCTTTTGGCCGTGGGTACTGGTTATTTTATTCTTCATTGGATTGTTGATACAATATTCATGTTTAGTGGTCTTTTCAAATTTTTGGTTGGTTGCAATATATTGTAACAGAGGACACTGGAAGGAGTTAATCTCAGTCCAGATAACTTTGAAAAATAGTCTGAAATTCAATTACTTGACTTAGGCCATAATGATTGTATCTTATAGTTCTGATTGCAGCCAAAGACTAAGTGTCTGTGAAAACCAGGACTAGGAATTTTACCGTATTGTCCTTAGGGGTGAGCTAATTGCTACACTGGAATGGTGGACATTTTTGAATTTTTTTTTTTAGCTTCCACATCTTGGCAGAGCTCTGTGTGTGTTTATGACACATGTGCTAAATTCTGGTTCGGTTTCTAGTAAAGGAGGTAGTGTGGGAACCAGAAGTCAGATGATCAGATGAATGTGATGTTATTCTGTAATCCAGCACTTTAATGATGTTTTAATACTAGATGAGATTGAAGTCTCAGGGCAGACTGATTTTGAAACCTGACAAAGAAGGACCAGTCCCCTACATCATCTTGCCTTGTTCTAATAAGTAAAGTATGGAACAGTAATTCTTTAGTCAGTCAGGAAAATAAAGTGAGATTAGTTAAATATTGTTTTTCTGTATCTGTGTGAACCTTTCCACCTCTGTTATTTTTAATATTTCCTGGGATTGAAACTCTGGTGTTTATTGAAAACAGATATTTAGTATTTTCATGTTATTTTATTATTTATTGCTAAATATATTTAAACTTTTCATTGCGGCTGATCTTTTAGAGAATATTTTAACCTTTGAGAGTACTTGTAATTATTTGGTGACACTGTGGCTGTTCCTGAAAGCCTTGCTGCATTGGTGAAACACTACCATTTGTATTAGTATTAATTTTACTCAGTATAATTATTTTCCCTGGTAAGAGCCTTAGAGCAGCTGGCTTTGTAGTGTTCTGGTGGCAGTATTTACCTTATAATCTGGGCAGAGGGCACATAGCTGGTAAATCTTTGCTAGCCTTTCCCAGGTGCGTGTGTGTGTGTGTGTGTGTGTGTGTGTGTGTGTGTGTGTGTGTGTGTGTGCGTGTGTGCGTGTGTGTGTTTGTGAGTGTGTGTGAAAATCAAATCTCAAAGAGTGTGTGCATCCGCTACTTGGAACTGGGACACAGAGCACTGGTTTCACAGGCAGGGTGGTGGAGGACTTAGTTATATTCAGCTAGTGGACATTCCCTCTTCTAAAACTAAAATCAAAGACAGCTCTAAGCATCTGTAGTACCCATGTCTCAGCAGCCCCTCCAATCATCCTTGACTGTGTGTAGGGCCCCACAAAAGGTGCTGCGTATTGGAGAAAACTAGAGAAAAAAAGATTATTAATTTTCCTAGTATGCATTTTATCTGAAACAGGGTTCTGATATGCCCTGTTAGGATAAAGCCAATAATCAGTGAAAGCACATGAGGAAGGTAGGTAGTAGAGATCATCAGCACAGAGCGACTGATCAGCCAAGAGCGACTGATATCAGTACTTACCTTGGATTTTAAGAAATACTGATGCTCCCTATATTCAGGGATGGTTTTCTCTTTCAGGAAGTTTTATAAATACTGTCAGAACAACAGATAGTATAACTCTCAAGTTTTTTGCTCAACAATTCTGATTAAAGCCAAAAATAGTAGCAAAATAAAGGTTGAAAATCAGGACCACTCTGTATGTATTATTCTAATTGACTATAAAAAGTTTATAGAATAACACATTTTGTATTAACATGTATTTTTGGGTCAGTAAGAAATATGAAGCTATGATGTCTGGATTTACTGACTGTAACCCCAAATTATTTACCAACAAATTAAAATTTTTTATGATGGATAGAGCAAAATTATGAGGAGAAATCAGGGACAGTGATAGGTATGCATTAGTCCTCAATAAGGTAAATAAAACTGACTTACTCTTGCTTTTGCTTGATGCCAGACAAATAAAAGTTACTGAGCTGTTCTGATAGTACTTGTACAGCACAATGTATTGCAATTTGCTGAAATCGATATAAAACTAGTTTTGCTATGGCTTATATTTTTTGTGTGTATGTTCATCATAGTATAAGCATGTCAAACTAGCACTAATTTATTTCACTTTCTATTACAAGCCATCAGCATTGCCATTACGCTTGTGTGTATAGTGGGTGGGTAGGGGAGATGTGATTGAAGTGTATTTAAGTGTAACAAGCTGACCATATTTTCTTTCACTTACCAGCACAAATACAGATGTTACACATGATAGATGATTCTCCCTTCCTGTCTGTGTTTGCATCTATCCTTGGGATATTGTTAACCTCAGTACCTCAAATACATGCAGCAGGTGAAATGGAATTCCCACATTTTCTCTGCAGGTGAATATGCAGGGTGTGTTTGTGTGTGTGTGCATGTGTGCCTAAAATATTAATGTCTGTGTACACACAAAATAAGGCTGGGCATTCATATAACTTTTCAGGATTTTAGTAAAAAATGCAGTTAACAAGTAAGTATATTTCAAAAGTAAAGCATAAAATACACCACAGAATTCACACACATATAGATTATATGGGAGTTATGGTCCCCACCCCCAAACTGTATAACTGGATTTTGACATGGATTTATTGGTGGCCTCTGCCCTCAGCTCAACCTAATCTAAAACCAGCCCTGCTCAGAGTTGTGTACAGAAGGTTGATGCATCTTCTGTAGAGAGCTGGACATGGTATAGTAATTTCTTCTTTAATTTTCATCCCAATCTACCACCAAGGAGTCATTATAGCTCTCTCTGGAGTTGGAGATATTGTGATCATTATTTGTTTACTTTTCTCACAGACCCCAGAGATGCAAAAAACGGTATTATATTAGTTTGTATAAGGGGCAGTGTACTTTGAGGAGCAGCAGTCGTTATTTTTTTTCACTTATCCTCAAAATTACACATCAGGCAAGCTGCTTAGGGGTAGGGCTGAAGAGTGAGGAGGGATGTGATGTATATGCATGACAGCAGTGACTTGAAATACATGACTGTGGCCATTTGAAAATTCAAACCTCTCTGATCTAACATCAAGGGGATGCACAGGTAGTGACTGTCTTTTTTTTTTTTTTGAGGGGGGTGGTAGGGAGGCAGTATTCTCAAATAGGACTTGTGTAACCTCAGAAACAATTGTCGTGTTAGTTTGTTGTGACCAACTATTTTGCCAGTTTTGAACATTAAGCCTGTCACACAACTTATGTCTTACTTGAAAGACAAAATACAACTAAAATTATTTTATTACTCGTGATTTTTGTTCAGGTCACCATTGAATTAAAAGGTTAATAAATGCGCTGACATGTACCTCAGGGAGTCTATAATCCTATGGCTTCCTGGCTTAATTTAGTTATTCCTTAAGAAGTCATTACTGTGTTTTCTTGGCCAGGTAAGGTGTGCTGAGTGGATGCGATGAAAACTAAAGATGAACAGCTGCACAAAATTTCTTTCTCTAATTTTAATTTCTATTTTAGTCTTCACTATATGAAAAGGTTGTGCAAAAAGAAATAAAAAAATAAAATGCATGTCAGAGCATACAGAAAATCATTATTTCATTGAAAATGCTGAAGACTAAGGCAAAATGTGAGAAAAAGAAAAAAACAAAAACAAAATGGGCATGGTTTGGGAAGCCCGGAATGAGGGGAAGAGGGAGTGGATCACTAGAGGATGTTTGTATGTGTTGGGGGGGGCAAAACAATAGGCGATACTTAGAGCACAAATTTACCTAAGTCCAATCCTGTATCTAGAGCTCTTTCAATGTATTATCATTGTAATTAAATGCCAATCACTGTAAATGTTTGTCTGTGAGATGGGCCAACATAGTGGAGTACAGAAGAAGCCTGTCACAATGTAAGAGCATTGTAGCTACAGTACAGTCTATGAGTACTACTCTTAAAACTCTGAACCATGAACTTAATTTTTTTTGCAGGGCTGACAGTAACAAGGTGTTACTGAGACTAGAAGTGTCCATGGGACCCCAACCCAACATTTCCCAGGGACTCCCAAAATATTAACACCGGCCCTGCTGATTTAATATGATCATCTGTGATAACACAGACATATAGACTGACTACTTTTTTACATAAGTTTAATAAAAGTCATTATTGACCCTGTAGCTAGAATATGTGATCTAACTTTTTTTTTTAATTTCTTAAGGTTAGGAATCCATGAAATGCAGCTCTTCCTCTCAGCTTACATGACATCATAGATTATATGACAAATACCACAGGATTTCACAAATAGTCACATTATAGGTGGAGAAAGAAGTTTTGGCAACAAAAAGTGACACTACTAAAATTAAGCTGTATTTGTTTACAGAATGAAAAGTGTTTTGGCCTTTGTGTGGAGTTGTCCTTTAATTACCATTTTCTCCTATGCATGCAGTGTAACATAGATATTTTATTTTAAATCTTGTTTACATTTTCATTAATAAAGAATTAAAAAAAAGACAAAGAAGAGAAATGCACATAAAGTCATAAAAATGAGGATTATAACTGATAACATAGAGTATAAAAGGGTAGAAATTGGAAAGGACAAGATGTGGGAATTCTCCCTTATGCTTATCAACAGATACTTCTGTTTCGGTATGTTTTACTCAGTCAAAGCATATAAACACTAAGCTATAGCTGGTCGGCATCAAAATGACTAATAACATAGACTAACTATAGTTGTCTAATTTTAATACATGGAATATAACTTTATGACAATTGTACTGACTTTTTTACTTTAAGATAACACTATGCCAACTTAATTGATGGTCTCAGCAGACATCCTTTAAGGCTATATAGTGTATCACATAGACAAATTTAAAATGAAAGACAAATGGTGGCCCGTGGCCTGAAAACCATCTGGAGCTGTTGTAGGTACACTTAGTTCACTACTGACCACTCTAAGCAAGATCTAATGATTTAAAAAATATATAGTTTTCTTCTATCAGTGACCCCCTGGCAGAAGATATGCCTAAATATTATCCTCCGGCATCAAAGTCTAAAGATGTGCTTTTTTTCATATAAAAACACTGACATTTGTGTCATATGAAAACTACTCAGAAAAGTTAAACAGCAGGGCTCACCTCCATTGACAATCTTCCACCATGATTCCTTGGATAAATAGCTGACTTCATTGCTACCCTGCTACAGTGGTTTTCAATAAAAGTATTATGGAAAAGTGGTCCCAGATAACTAGAAAAGCCAAAGACTATTCCACTCCTTAGCAGTGGTATTGTGTGAAATGTGGCAAACGTGTCCTATACCAAAAGATTTTGAAAGCATCATACATAGACAAGTACTGGACTATCTATATGATAATATCAAATAATATAAAACAAACCATGGTTTCAGAGCAGCATGTGGGACTCGCACAGCCATTGAGAAGGCAGTAGCCACCACTGCCAGCAGAACAGGCAGGGGTCAACACAGTGCAATAGTCTGCTTTTTATGTTAACATTAAAAGGCACAATCTTAGAGATACTTGCTGGCATTATGACTCACTGATCTATTTCTACCTGTCCGGGAAGAAACAAATAGAATACTTTATTTTACTCACTACAATTAGGCTTACCAAAAAAAAAAAAAAAACAACAAAGATTTAAAGATGATTTTTCTGCTTTAAAAGAATCTGTAGACATCTCAAAGAGGATTAGACCAAGAGACAATATTTTTTAATAAACATTGGACTTTGGTTGAAGGAGGCAATACAATAAACGTGAACTTTTTTCAACAAGCTGTATAGCTATTGAACATATATGGGCATGTATTATTTAGACAATGGAGATGTAAATATACATATAATTACAAAGAAAAATATGTCAAATATCAAGTGAAACACAGAGAAGAACAAATTAATATGACTGCTACCACTGTTTTCAGGCAATGGTGATGTTTTAAAATTTGAATACTTCTCTGGCTTCTGCATTATTGGACTTTCCAACATATTGATAGCATTACTACAACCCTTTTCATTTAAACAAACTGTACTTTTAATGGAATGAAGAAGTGAAAAACTCAAAATTCATAGAACACAGTGTCTTAGCTGTCAGCCAGCTGTCATTCACCTAGATGTGAAACAGTGTATCTCAAAATATGGAATATTTAATAACAGTTTCACTCAGGAGCTTTAATGCATTTAAATATGTTGCTTTATGCTGATGATATGTTTGTCATAGAACAGTATGATTCAATATTTTTCCACATTAATTTTTGTTTACAGTCTTAATACAGAATTGATGGCTTACCCTTTCATAGCAGAAAAAGGAACTTATACTAAGCAAAATGAGAAACTTCTATATTTTCACAATTAGGTACACCTGACAGTTATGCACAGTACAGCTGTCGTGTTGTAGCACAGCCATATGTTAGAAGTAAAGTCTAGTGTCCATATAGTTCACAATATACCATGTTATTTATTCTTTGTTGTGTAACTAGCTCCTGATAGGCTAGTGATCTTTTTTCATGGGCATCAAATAAAAGTGCTGAGAGCATGCACTCGTGGCATGAGTAAATTCTACTTATGTTAACAGAAAAATAAAATAATGATGAGCTTAAATGATTTACACGTAATAGCACAGCACCCTGGTTTAAGGATTGAAGTGCCATTGTGTCATTCTAAGTTTGCATGCCATTAGCCTCCACTTACATATTGTGTGATTCTGAACAATTTGTTAATTTGACAAGTACTCTTGGCACAGTCCTACTACTTTGCATGCATATTTGGGCTTGGCAAGACTACAGAAATGAGTTCTAAATGAAACAACACACAGATTATAATTCCCTAATCTTTAACTGATGCCTCACATTTATTAATCTGCTTTTAAATACAAGGTCAATTTTTGAAAATGAATAATCTGATATGATGCCACAGAATGACATTGAAACTATGGGTCTGTTTCCTTGTGAAGTCGTCTTTATTCATCATGTCGCTTGATTCATATGCAGTTTCTAAATGTGTTTCTAAGCAGAAATTAATACACATCACTCTGTGCAAAATAATTCTATCTTTAAAATAAGAGATGTGTGATACATTTTAACCAGCTGCTTTGTTCAGGTCTCAGATGAAACAAGATTTGTAAAGAAATGTGCAGACTTCACAGAATAGTGTATTTATACAAGCATCTATCCATCTATCTATCCATCTGTCTATCTATCTATCTATCTGATCTCAGCTTTGAGAAAACATATCAGTTGGAAAAGTTGTTATATGCTAATACACACTAGAGTGTGATCTCATTAATCCTCCATGTCCATTACTATTTATATATACTGACTAAGAACACATGACAGTCAATATAGGAAATAGAGACCAGAATCTACTAATGTGTTATCTTCCTAACACCATTTGGCTGTCCTGACATGCTATTAAAAAATATATATATATATATATATATATGTAAACATATATGGGTCCACTGAAATACATCAACAGTCTCTTTAGTTGATATTTGTTTAGCTGACTACAAAGATGGTAACAAGGTGTGCAAAATCAACAATCTATGGGGTAGGGAAATATGCCCTTTCCCAGAGATTGTGCAATCCTGGAGTTAGCATGTGTAATTAGCATAGTATGTGAGGGTGCAGTGGAGCAAGCCTCCATGCAAGAAATGATGTTTTACTATGATTTTTATTTGTAGTTTTGCATGCACCAAGATTTTTGCTTGGCACGGTCATAGTAGCATGTTGTTTACAAAATCAACCTTTGTGGTCCATCTTGTGAATGCTGAGATTTGGGGCATTCATTCTTTTTTATTAAACCCATATATCTATATCTATATCTATCTATCTATCTATCTATCTATCTATCTATCTATCTATCTATCTATCTATATCTACTGGTGAAACTGGTCTGCTGTTTTAATGCATCTCTCTTCCATACTGTTCTACTATTTGTGGAAGAATAATAAATCCACGGTGGAATTTCAAATAAGTGGAGTGCTGGCATTTTTGAGATTGAGATTATTTGTTTAACTTGTGTGAATGACTGAGCAATGTTGGTTCAGTCTGTTGACCAGTTGCTGTGGCGAAGTATTTCTATACATATATACATATAGCATGCATACATACACAAATCTCTGTGGTAAATTTGTTCAAACCTATCCAGTCATTAAGACTTAACTTAAAAGAGACAAAAGGGTTAACATCATTTAACATTAAAAGAGACGTCTGTTCCACCACTATATAATCCTTTGTTTAATGCATCTATCCCTAAAAGAATGAATGTTTTTAATATTACTAATTTTTCTGAGATTGAGAAGATGTAATAAAAACTGGCATTTCATTAGGAAAGACAAGACAGTGGTTATGGGGTATGAAAGTGTTGGAGACAGGGAAAAAAAATAAAGACATTTTAACCTATCTGGATGTCTCAGGAAGCCTAGTTCTTTGGTTCTCTTCAGTTTGAAACAATGACACTTTTCAAGATGGGATACATGTTTAGTAAAATATACCAGCTAGGGCAATATAGTAAATAACTGACCTCATGAAGGAGGAATGCAGGGGGTATGAGATCTGAGATCTTGAAAATACACTTCTGATAATTGACTGAACAATGACAAAAGGTTTCCTTACTGTAAATGATACTTTATGGTTAACAAACTTTAAATATCTGCAAGCTTCCCTAATCTCTAATGACTGTATTATCCCCAATCCTTGGGTTTCATTTATATAAAAATCAGTGGGCAAGATTTTTTTGTCAGATTTTCTCACCCTGCTTTTTTTTAATTATGTCTAAGGCCATGTTTAGAAGAGCAGATTCTGACTCTACATAGCCCTTCTTGAAGTGTATAGGAGATTGTAGAGGAAATAATAATAACAGCACTATGTTTGCATTCCTTTGGAAAATAGACCACAGACCATGGAGATCTGTTATCCAGCAGAGACCCATGAGGGACACCAATAGTGACTAATATATTAGTGAGAAATTACCACAAACTCTCACATTCTGTATATTATCAAAGAGACAGTTAACAATCCATCAAAGAATGTCTTCAGTTCACCCTGTATTGATGATGCATTGGGCC
Source organism: Protopterus annectens (assembly GCF_019279795.1). Lineage (NCBI taxonomy): Eukaryota > Metazoa > Chordata > Ceratodontiformes > Protopteridae > Protopterus > Protopterus annectens. The sequence goes on from NC_056732.1 coordinate 652,486,600, forward strand.
ACAAGATGACTCCACTGTAGCCAATCAACTGCTGCTTCTTTAGCTTCCTCCCAAGTGATATTCAGGTAACGGAGGTCTCTTGTTACTACTCTGTTCCAGTTTTGTAGAGGTCTACCTGTTCTTCTCTTTTATCCAGCTAGTTCCCAGTTGAGGGATTGTATAGGAATCCTTCTAGTGTCCATACGGTTTGCATGAACAAACTAATGTAGTCTTCTTTCCATAACGATATTTTCAAGTTTGCGTTGCTGTGTTCTTTCTCTAATCAAGGAATGTGTGGGTTGATATTTAAGACAGCAAGTTAACAAATTGTATTGAATGCCTTTTCAAGGCCTTGATAAGTGGCATGGACAGAATGACCCCTCACATCAATGGGATTAGTCACAACATCAAAAACTCAGACATGTGTAGGCAAACAAGACCTACCCATTGTAAAACCATAATAGCTACACATGAGTATTTGTAATTTATCAATTTTAAGTGTGGCTAACATGAGGATAGCTTCTACCAGCCTTATGTACAGCCTCCACAGAAGACCCTCTCCAGACCTCAAGCCAGAGTCAGATCATGGTCAAATGGGGCCCTAAGCAAACAGTCCCCCTGCGTTAGCCCCCAGCAGCCCACCCCTCCTGACAGCACCCCTCCCCCCAGCAATTCCTAAAAGAACCTACTCCCCTGTTATTTCTTGAAACTCACAGCAGATGCTATTGCTATCCCAGTCTCCACTCTCATAAACAGATCAATTGTTGAAAACTATGTGCCCAAACTCTGTGAAATATCCTATGTTACACCCATACATAAAGGCAGGACCTCAATTGAACTTAATAACTACAGACCCATTGCTTTACTCTCCCCCCTGGCCAAAATCCTAGAAAAATGCATCCATACCCAGATGCTAAACTATCTCCTAGACAGCAACATCCTGTCACCTACTCAGTATGGTTTCAGACCTGCCCATAGTACCACTGCAGCCCTCCTCTGCTTCACAGACACAGTAAACCGTCTCAAAAATTAAGGCCTACAGGTGTCAACTCTTTTTTTGGATATGTCCAAAGCATTTGACACAGTCTCACACCAAATCCTGCTAAACAAACTAAACCAATATCACCTATTAAATTCCACTCTTATCTGGTTCCAAAGCTACTTAACTGACAGGTACCAAGCTGTGAAATGGGAAACTTATCTCTCTCCTCAGCTGCCCATAACTATAGGAGTCCCACAGGGTTCTATCTTAGGACCACTACTATTCCCAGTCTTCACAAATGACCTCCACACAGCATGCATCTATCATTCAGTATGCAGATGACACTACCTTAATCTGTGCTGCACAAAACATTCTCACCCTCCTGCGAACAACTCACCTAGCATTCTCTGACGTTGAAAACTACCTTACCAAAGCCCAACTTATCCTCAATCCAAAGAAAACTCAGCTTATGATTATAACCAGTTCTAACAAAAACACTGATAGTCAATTCACTATCTACTTCACAAATGCTACTCCAGTCGCTCAAGTGGCACAGGCTAAGCTATTGGGAATAACCATAGACTCCCACCTAAAATTTGATAGTCATCTCAACTTAACTATTAAGAAAGCAAATGCCAGACTGGAATCACTCTACCGTATCAGACCATTTCTTACCAACGACACAAGATCAGCCATTGCTCACTCCCAACTTCTATCCACCCTACTCTATGCATCTCCCATTCTGACTAATCTCAACAAAACTGAACTAAGCAAAATGGAAGCCTGCTATAACAGAATTGCCCGCTTTGCTGCAAATTGCTTATATAGAACTCATCACTGTACTGCTTTGAGACAGCTTCACTGGCTTGAACTGCCCAACCTCCTAATCTACAATCAGCTCTGCCTCTGACATTCTATGTATTACCTCCCCAATAAGTGTCTTGCTCTCAAAAACCTAGTACAACATCACTCAGTTAAAAGGCCTCTTAGATCATCAAGTAAACTATTACTAGAAGTCACCAACAGCTACAATAGCTTTGGAGATGCACTATATAGTAGTTCAGTGGCTAAAAAATGGAACTCTGTCCCTGCTAGCATTCAAAACACATCATCCAAAGCCTCCTTTAAAGACCTCATCAGGCAACATCTCAAGCAAAGTTGGCAGTGCCATGATTGCTCCCCAGGCTACTGAAAGCGGATAACGTATACATACTAAATGTAGAGTACTTGATAATAGTTTTCAATCTTACTCACAAACACTGGCTAATCTACAATGTGTGTACTGTACATTTGTACTATGTACGTATTCTACCTATGTTCCAAATTTCAGCTGTACACCACAAATCTATTAATTACCTTTATTTTTAAATTAATATTTATTTATTTGTTCTCTCCACTGTAACTGTTGATATGCCGCATACCACTGTAGAAACATGTCTCTTGTAATTTGTGTGTATACTGATCATGTCTAAATAACTAAATGTGTCTGTAATTTTTCTTTGTGGAGCTTTCCTCCCCGGGCCTCTGCTGAAAAAGGGCCTTTTCGGCTCAATCAGACACCCTCGGTTAACAAATGTAAAATAAAATAAAAATAAAATAAATTCCAGTGTTCCATATCTTGGCTATTTTTTCTCAGTTACTATAAACACTGTTCAGATCTGTCAGTTTTCATACTATTTTCTTTATTTCTACAATGATTAGAGATATTTTAAACTTATTTCAGATTTTATAACACAAACACTGAGAGCCATTTGCTAACCAAAACATTACAATTTCACGACAAAAATATACTTAGCATGAACAGTAAGCTTCTCTGCCCTTGAAACTCCCATTCTTTGAAACAGCATTGAAACCCACATTCAAAGAAAACGCATCTGGTCAGTGGTAGATTAAGTTTACCTTTGGGCTGTTTGCAAACCATAGGCCCCTTGCACAGATATTTAGGACTATGCATACTCACATATGTTCTTTGATACACCATCCTAATTGTATTAAATTATCTTCCTTGTGTAATATAGCAATATTTGTTAGAGTGTCTTTTAAATTTGCAGTTTTGAAGATTTTTTTAGTAAAAGCAAAACAAAACGGATGAACCAATAATAACAAACTACCATTCAAGAGAACATTTCAACCACAAAGGGCTGCTCAAACATCTGTTATTAAAATTGACCAGTATCAGTCAATATACCCGATCCTTGCAGAAGTAAAAGTCATCTGAATAATTCCACATTTAGGAGATCTATAACTAATGGATAGGGTGCTGCTGGCACACAACTTTGGATGTCAGTGTTTCATGTACAAATTCATTGTCTTCTGCCATTGAAGAATAAATTGTGCATGTTACATAAAATAAATGGTAAGCTGGTAATATTGCTAAAGGGAGTGGTTGTCAAACCAACACAGGTTCATGGTTAGTAGGCATCTTATTCAAAGTAGGATGCACCCAGGAGTGTAGAACCTCCATCCCTACCCTTAAAGGGCACTGCAATATCAGAACTCCATCTACAGAGCAGGGGAGTAAAACCCACAGCTTTCTGCACCAAAAACAAGTATGCTATCTGTTGTACTACTAACACTGCTTTCAGATTTTATAGGCCAAACACTGATGATGGCCATTTAGTAAACAAAATTGTTACACATTGAAAACAGACTTAGCATGATCAACCATAAACATTTCTTCCCTTGAAACTCAACATTCTTTGAAAATGCACCTGCTGATGAATGATTGCCAGCTGGTGTAGAGGATTTAGGCTGTAGTCTCCTGTAAATAAGGTACAGGATTTGAGGATGAATAAGTCAACCAACCTACCATCCCTATGTGGGGCATTACACATGCATGCACACAAACACACACACACACACACACACACACACACACACACACACACACACACACACACACACACACACACACACACCTAACCCATTCTTCATGTTTGTTTGTCTCTTTCATTCATTCTGTTCTCCATTCTCCATCTTCCTAATCTCCAGAGAATGAGAGCAAGCAATAATCTCACATTCAAGAAGTTCCAGCATTTAAATGTATATGTACTTAGTAAGATACATGCACAGACGCTACTAAAGATGTATGCAGAATGCATCCTTAAAGAAGACATGTAACAAAGACGAAATGTTAAATTTTGTGGCAAACGCTGGCCAGTGCTCCCCCTGCAAGCCAGTGAGCATTAGGCAACTGCCTAGGTCACCTAGTGCTGGATCCAGCTCTGCCTCAAGCACATACCCTGTGGAGAGGCTGAAGTTAAGTATCTTAATGAAGGGGATAAGGAATAATGTATTTTGTGCAAATAACAAGGCTTCCTGGAAAATTGTCCAGGGGCAAGGAGTTGTTAGCTTTTCCTTCGATAACCACTTCCAGGATGGCTCACATCGACAGTGGAAAGAACAATGTTAAAAGATTCAAGAGGAGGGACAGTCGGAAAAGTTTGAATTAAATTTCTCAACCTGGAAATTTGTTATGGCTTTGTCATTGGAATATGTACTGCTATTCACTTCAATTGTGGTGTGGTACTGAGTATTAGTGCAACACTACCATATGATTATCTCAGAGAGAGTTAGCTACCTTCATATTCGGACTTATTCCTTCCGTAGATGTTTTTAAGATCCACGTAGACCTGATTATACCCCTCCTTCTGACTGATGGTGCAGTATATTTTATGCAGACTATATAATATTATCTTCTTATTGTAAAGTTGATTTGACAATTATATCATACAGGTTTGCTCCTGAACTTCCTGCCATATTTATGCCTTGTAAGTATTGACATTAGTAAATTGGTTGAGATGGGTGCAAAAAAAAAAACTTTGGAGGGCTTAGAGACTACACTGGCATGGGACAAATCACTTTTGAAATTATTAAGGCCTTCAGGCAGGTATCTTTGTTTGGTTCTGGAATTCTTCCTGACTACAGTTGCATTTTTAAACAATTTGGTACTATTTTTGACTGAAAAGATGACATTTTGCTCATCAGATTTAATCAAGGAGCAGATAATGTTAGTAGGTCTACAACCTAAGTCTAAGGATAAAGTGAAGCACATTTCTCTCTTTTATGAGAACTTAACTAATTTGCTCTAGGGAGTTGGTACAAGTGAAATACAGGAAACATTGGGTGCATTTTTACTACTTGTGTAATACTTTTGGCTGATAAATGGATAATTGAGGCCATCTAGAGTTAAGGTATTGGGATTAGTAAATATTTAATTCAGTTTGTAAAGGTACCTCAAAGGTCCTCAAATAACATTACAGTGAATCTACACTTCATAGATTCATAGGTATGTACTAGACTAATGACAGCAAGGGGCTTTTTAAGCCTAGCCATACACCCTAAATCTCTGACAAGTTCTGGTATCCATGATAAGTGTAAGCAGAGATTTGGGAGATGAAACATTTACAGGCTGGCTGTGTCCATTGGAGACATAGGTGCCAAACCAGGGATGATTTTTCTGTTTCCTATCCAATTGTCCAAATTACTCTTGAATTGGGTTATGGAAGAACAGTGCTTCACATGGATGGGGAGTCTTTCCAGAGAAAGAGTAGTCTCTGGCATACATATCTGTCTCTCCATCATGCCCTACTTCTGTCAGAGGCAAGGTTTAAGTCTTTAAAATGGGTAATTCTGGTGCTGTTTGTTTTGTGGATATGAAAGAGATCCATTAGGGTGGGGATCGACAATGTTTGCCCTCATCCATTGCTGTGATGACCTTTTCAAAGAAGTCCACCAGAATGAGTAGACATGATCTGCCCTTGACAAAACTAAATTGGGTTGATTCCAGAGCGTGGAGGTTTTCTATGCCATTATTGATCATTTCCATGATAATTCTTTCCAGGGCTTTGCATATGAGACTAGTAAGATTTCAGGTGTGTAGCTTCCAGGGTCTAGGGTCTATAGATGGTCCAACTTTATACAGAGGGATGATAGTTGCTGTTCTCCATTCATGAGGCACAAAGCCTTTTTTCTGTGCTATGGTTAAATAGTGATTACAGAGAATCTGATAGTTCATATTTCATGCTGTTTAGAAAGCTGTCTGGAAAATTGTCTGGCCCCATTAATGCAGTGGTCTTGGCCTTAGAGAAAACATTGAGGAGTTGTTACCTAGTGATGGTACGGAGAGTTGTATTTGATGGTATTTCTGGAGGGGAGGCTAGGGGGAGAGAGAGGTAAAGTTAGCACTGAATTTGTTGGCCAGTAGGTTTACTATATCTTCTGGCTCAGTATAGGTGGCTCCATTAACAACAAGCTCTTCACACAATTGTTTATTGCCTCTGAGGTTGCAGACATAGCTAAATAATACCTTGTGGTTGTCCTAGGCCGAGGATGACAAATTTACCCTAAATTTGGCTTTGGTAGACTTTATTTGTCCTCTGAGTTGTTTGTTTAGTTTGATGAGAGTGTTTTTAGCCTGCTGGTTGCTACATCTAATTTTTGCCATGATTTTCCGTTATACAGCCTATTGATACTGTTATTCCACCAGGGTGCCCTGTTTTTTTTAATTAGTTCTGTACTTATCCCAATGGGTACAGTTACCACTATACAGTCATTAGCATGCTTGTATAGATTTTCTTTGAACAGTTCCATGTAGACAGCAGTGTCCTCAGGGTTTACAGGGGTTTTAAATTTTGCCAGGTTATCACTTAATAGTAACAAGTTATTCTTAGAACTGTGGTGGTGGTGCTGCGGTAGCATTGTCACCTCACAGTTAGACATTGCATGTTCGATTCTCAGTTAGAGCATCTTCTGTGTGTCGATATGTGTGAATGGGTGTTCCTTCGTTGAAGGTTGTGCATTAGGCCCGGCAAGCCAGCATGTAAAAATCTACTGACAATCATTAGCAGACCAGAGTTCTGCTGTGGCGACCCCTAACCGGGAAAAGCTGAAAGACGGTTTAGTAACAAGTTATTTTTAGAATAGTTTTAGAACAATCCAGGGTTAGCTGGGGTTCCAAGTTTCATTTTTACTTCAAGGAAGACCATTTTGTGGTCTGACCTTGTCTGGCGTAGTGACAATCTGTTCCAGGGAGTTTGTGTTTACAAAATCCAAGAATTGCTGTACCTGCACATTTGGTGCATATATGATCCCCAGTTAATAGTAGGGTATTTAAAGACATGCATGAATATGGTATTGGGTATCAATGGTAAGTTTTTTGCAATAAGCTTAAACATGTGTTTTGCGTTTTCTGGATCATAGAATGGGCTCTATAGCTTGTAAGGAAATTGTATGGAATTTTGCTTATTGCAATTTGAACATCGAGAAGCTCAAGTGCATTGTTCTGTTTGACCAGCCTGAGATATATTTATTTTTGACATAAATTGAGACACCAGCACCTTAAGTCCCTGCCTGTGTTGTAGCTGGTCTAAATGCTTGGAAACTATTATAGTTTTTCACTAGGATCGGTTATTACTAATACATTAAAATGTGAGTCTACAAACATGGGAGTCCTTGTGGAAGTAAGTATGGTACCAGCTAACTCACTTTAGATTTGGTGAATGTGTAAGTGAAATGCATTAGTGTGAGTAGTGCTACATGGCAAAAAAATGTTCAAATGAGATCTTGGTGGCTTGAATAATAACTTCTTAACAACCTTGGCAAAAGTAGATCTACTGTTAGGCAGCTGGGCAGCAGTGTTACGTTACTGATGTTTGTTCATAGGTTATAGGCTGACTGCCTTTCCTGGCCATTTGATACATAGCCATGTTCTCTTTTTGTGCTCAAAATAACCTATCCCATTTTGATAGAGATTGGCCTCACTCATCCGATTGTCAATAATTATACATTGCTCAGAATGAGAATAACTAGGATCATACCAGAGATAATTTGAAGAGACTCATACATGGTATAAAGAATTTAGGAGCTGCCTCTGTCCATTAATAGTACAGGGGGCAGTCCTGAGGTAAATTTTCTGTTTCCCATCCATGGATCCAAGTTGTGCTTGAATATGAACAGGGATGAAGTTTGATTTATGTGGATGGGTTGTCTGTTCCAGAGCAGCGGTATCATACAAACAATAGCAAGAAAACAACAGAGAGCCAATTAGTAAGGGAAACTCTGGACAAGCAGCAGTCAGTTCAGTCAAGCAGGTGCAGGACAGTTCCTCCTCTCACCAGGAACAGCAACTGTGACCACTAAGTCCAGAATCAGTACAGTCAGATCTAAGTCACTCTCCTGCTTTCTGGTTCAAACCCAAATAAAGCACTAACAGATAGTAATAAAATCCAATTAGTTCAGCATGTCTAAATAAAGGTAAAAGATGGTCAATATGCAAAAAAATCCAGTCAGCACAGCAAGACTGCAATGAGCAAAATTCAGATGAATTCCATTAAGTGTAGCAGAACTCCAACAAGCTTAATACCTCACAGCTTAATTCTCAAAAGCAATGCACCTAAGCTCTTTATATGCTTGGTAAACACCTGCTAGAAAAGGAAACAGCCAAATCAGGAAAAAGGGAGCAATAGACAGGGCATTAGTAAGTAAATCTCAGGACAAACAATGGCCAGATTAGATTGAAATGGGAGGAACCATTCATTCTCTCTGCAAAATCAGCAAACACAAAATCCAGGCCCAATACAACCACAGTCAATCCTAAGTCACTCACCCTCTGTGAAATCCAAACTCAGATGAAAGAAGGACAGATAAAAATAAAACCAAATCACTGCAGCATACCAAACTCAGTTGAAACTAGTGTAATATACAAGCAAAATACTGTTAACCCAGTAGGACTCTTATAGGGTCAATGCACTGCAGCCCTGCACTATTAAGCCTTGAGACATGACTAATGGTCACAAAGTGGCATACACACACACACACACACACACACACACTTGTGATAGAACCCCTTTGCTATAGCCCAGGCTTACCGGTGTTACCCTGAGTACTGTGGGCCCCTGACTTCACAGGAAACCGCCAGTGTCTTCTGTCAGGGTGGAAAAAACATTCTTGTCTGCCCAGACTGCATGTTCTAGGCCACAGGGGCTCTCCACAAGTAGGAGATGACCAGATCTGGGTAAGCTACTGGTGGACGAAGAATGAATGCTCAAGCTTCAGTTGCCTGAGGTTCAACCCATTGATTTGTGATATCCCTCCACAAAAAAATCACTGTCAGTGTGTTGTGCCAGCAGTAATACCCTTTTTGGTGGAATTTCCCCTTTCTTTGAGTTAATGTGGAATGTGTGTATATAAGTTTAGGGTTGTGGGGGGTGCAGGGGCAACACAAAAATATTTTTTAGCAATTTTTTTGTGGGGGTTGAATGCAGTTCAGGGAATCCAATCTTCGGTGCATTTGCTTTCATCCAATCATAGTGGAAGTGTCATCTCTAGCTATCCATTTATCTGTCTGTCTGCCTGTTTTTGCCCACAGTAAGTATGGCATAAATATGAAAATTAAAACTATATCCTGTATCTACAGTCATTTAAGAAAACTTCACATCCCAACTGTTTTGCCTGGCATATCCTACTGTTGGCATAGTCAGTGACATAATACATTTGCTGCATTCTATTTAACTTGTTTTTGCAAGTATTCATTAATTTAGCATCTGTTTACCAGGAAAGTCTGACTTTGAACAAGTCAGTTTTCAGTGGAGGAACACTCCAGACACATGTCTTTCTAATGGGGAGGAAACCAGAGCACCTGGAGAAAACCAACATGAACACAGGGAGGACATGCAGACTTTGCACAGAAGGCACCCCAACCAAGAATCAGACCAGAGAACCTCTTGTTCTTAGGTGACAAATGTAACCACTGCATCACCATTAAATCTTCCCAACATTCAATAGTGTAACAGAAGCCATGCTTTGTTCTACAAAATTTCAAAAATAAGTGACAAAATTAGTTAACTGAATCAACAAACAGTACTACATCATGAAATCAACATTATATGTTGATATTTTTCTTTAATTTTGCATGATGGAATGCCCCACAGTTAACCACACAGAACAGACACATTTTTGCCTCTATCAGGTTTATTAATAATTTCTCATAGCTTTTAGAAAGTAATGTGTATGTTATGAAAGTGCTCTAGAAAAATAACTGTATGTAAATGTAAGTGTTGTATAAGAGACAGAAGCACAGTGGGAGACAGAAGCAATACATTTTAAACATCTTGGGAACAGAGCATTGTTATGTCCAACATATACTGAAAAAAAAGGAGAATGAAAGAGTCAACTGTTGAAAGGTGACTAAATGTAAATGAAAATAAACAACCAGCCAAGATACTCCATAGAGTAAGAAGTCTGTTCGGTAGCCTGTGTGGAGAATCAGTTATTTCAAAATAGAACTCACATGGATATTTCAGTAAGATAGCATTGCTTCAGTTGATAAGTTTTGCCTCTTAGTGAGGAAAAGAAAAGATGGGATTTTATTTTTTATTGCTAGTGACAGTGACGTATTTGTACTGATCGTGGATCTTCTCTCTGTGATCAAAGAGTTAGCTCAAAGAGAACTGCTAGTTTGTGACCTGGTCAGTGAATGTTAATTGAGCATCTTGTCACTTATAATCAATAATTTGCTTTACATACTTCTTCACTCCAATACTGACATCACAAAATGGATTATTTCCTAAAAAAGATTAATATAACCTCTGTCTTTTGACTAGTCATGAAAAATCATATTTTCCCCCAAATGACTAATCTGACATGTAAATAAGCAATATGTATATGCATTATGATTAAACATCTTACTGGATATGTACTTATTCCCACTGGTATATTGTTTTTTTCCCTACTGTTCCAAACTGATAATAGTTATAATAGTTAATACATTTTATTTATTTTTCTTACTGATTTGCAGAGCAAGTCAAATGACTAAGCACAAAGTGCCTTCTTTCAGGGGCAACCTATGAGCAATGTTTGATTAAAGGACCTGCTCAGACTCATATGGTAGTATTTATTGATTTATTTATTTATATTTGTTGACCGGGAGTGTCCGACTGGACGTAGGTCCATTTTCAGCAGAGGCCCGGGGAGAAAAGCTCCACAGTTAAAACAAACAGACAGTAGTTACATTGGATTACGTAGCGAATAACAATTTACATAGCAATTACTTACAACATATTTACAGATGAAGAACATAGTACATCAGTAGACAACTAGAATCTATTTGTGAAGTACATAACAGACATTAACAAATGTTACAATAAGAAGTTCCTGCTGTATAATAAGTACTAGGCTTATGAGCATCTAAGCTTGCTATAATCAAGGTAGTTAGCGGAGTGGAAAGAAAGGTAGTGGTTGGATGTGGTGGGTGATATTACAGTGGGAGTTGCAAGGGCATAGCCAGCATGTTTTTAGGTGTGCTTTTAGTAAAGTTTTGAAGTGGGTGCATGATGGTATGAAGGTAATTGTGAGTGGGAGGGAGTTCCATAATTTGGCTATGTCTATGTATGGCTACTAACATGGAGAATGAAGAAATCAAACCCATGATTACATGACAGAGCTTTTTATATTAATTCTCTGTGTCACATTGTCAGGCAATGTACTTAAAATATAACTCAGAAGCCATTCATTGTCTGTACATTTGCAGTGTATGCTATATGTATTACAGCCACTACTAATTATGAAGTCACAAGATATACTACAAAAAACTGTGCCTTCAGCCAGAGGATTCTTATTTTTAGAATTACATAAGCACTGCATATATACCCAAGTTTTTCATTAGTGTCTTATGGGTGGTGATGGGGTACGCTGGCTGAGGTTTGCCTTTCATTTCAGTGTGAAGCACTTTGTACTGTAGCCATTAAACGCCAGTCACCAGTGTCGCAACTGTAAGCAAGTAATGTGGCTGATGTCCTGGCTTAGCATGACTGTCATAGTGTTAAAATATTTTATTGCCAACTAAATAACTACAACCACTTCTAAAATTCTTTAGAGATTATTTGTATTCAAGTGGCTGATGTGTTAACTATGAAACAGAATTTCTAAGACAAGTTCTGATCACTTTTACCACTAACCTATAGAATTCTGATTGTTTTCTTACTCTAAAGTTACCTTCAGGGGCAAACTCATGCAGAAATGTTCAGAAAAAAACTAGGACCTTATCCTCATTAATTGTGCCTGAGAAAGGAATTCCATGGATTAGTAGACATTATTTCTCCCTACATATACCTACAGGTAGGAAAGTCTAATCCCTGCAATTCCATTAACTTCCTATCACTTCTTATTGTCCAGCTTCTCTGAGTGTAACAGCTGCCAGCAACTGTTAAAAATAGAAATATCTAAACTGCAGCCAAGAAAACAGCAGACTAAGAGTTTTTCATGCTTAGCCATGTGCCCCATGGCATCTAACCAGCTGCTACGCTGAGTTTTGGGAGGAAAACTTGAATAATAATGTTGAGTACAAAAACTTGGCAATGGAAATTTGAAGACTTTGAAACATAATTATAATGGGAAATTATTGGTATGTGAATCCTAAAGCCAACATATTAACAGAGTTTTTTTTATATTGAAAGAAAAATATTTTGAGGCAAAAAAAGGTCTGTTGCACGTCAAGTATGTGTTTTTTTAACAAATTCTGTGCAGTCTGTTTTTTGCTGTTTTATTTTATACTCCTCCCTTGTCTGACACAGTCTGCCTTTTGCCATCTATTTACCACTATTAGTATTCATCTTTAAGAAGTTGCTGAAATGAAGAGGAAGGAGTTATGAAATTATTTTAAGCAAGTTCTTTTCAAATGTATTAGGTGACTAGTTAGTGGGTTCTCTAATTGTCCAGGGCTTCTGACAGAAGTATCAGTACTGAAAAGCTTGGAAGCAATTCCCAGTCAATCAAACTTTTCTTTTCAAACTATAAGGGCATTCTAGCACATGTGTATGACTATAAGTATTTGTGCACATACTCGTGCATGTGTGTGTGTGTGTGTGTGTGTGTGTGTGTGTGTGTGTGTGTGTGTGTGTGCATGTGTACGTGCATGTGTGCATGTGTGTAGGTGTGGGTGTGCATGCTTGTGCGAGTGTACATATGTGTGTGTGTGCTGGCCACTATCAAGCTTCTTGCAGTTTCAGAACTGCTTCTTAACCCTGTCCTCATTACTGCAACTATCTTGCATTTGTGCTTGTCCATTTTACATCAAACCTGCTGATGCTTATAATGCTTACCTATTATTTTATAACATATTTGTTACCCCAATGGATAAGCTGTATATTCTTATAGAAATTTTAGGCTTGCCTTCTGTGAATTTTTGTTACTAGCTCTAGTCTATGGAACCATACTCCTCTGAACAGTATGCTATCCAGTCCATTATGATCACCACACAATTGTATTATATTTAATTTGTGACAAGAGCCTTTCAGCAGCCCAGCTACAACATTACCATATTTTACTAGCTTTACTGCTTGAAATGGTCCTCCTCTAAACTATTTCCAAATTATCACAATTTTGAAATTGAGTCTTCTTGCTAGTTTAATATGGCTCTCTACTGAAATGTTGACACATAAAATGCTGAGGGCTGACAAGCTGAAAAAAAAGATAGAAAACCTGAAGAAAAGCAAATCTTAAAAATCACTCATCTCCCTTAAAATTCTTTTTGCAGGGGTCCCTCACATCCCAAAACTTATATATACCAACTCAGAGATCACCATACCTTGGCTAAAAGGGAAATATTCTAAGAAATCGCATCTCAGACTTAGTGTATGTAAGTCCGACCTTTCGGCCATTCAGTCTCCTTATTTTAGAATCTTCTCTATCGGACCAACTTATTTCAAATGGCTACCATTTAGGTACACCTTCCTTCAATGTAAAGGATGGGATTGAGTCACTTTTTAGCTGTTGTTAGACCTGAGTACTCATGAGGCAATATTCTGATATTATATTTATAGAAAACTCAAACCATATAGTGCCCTTATGTCAAGGTCGATGTTGAGCTGTCTGTCAAAATAAAGCAGGAATATTTTCCCTTCTGGTAGATGAACTTCACTGTCATTTGCCAGAAGTTAAGGAATGGAGCTTTAATGTCTTAGAAGAAAAAGGATAGGAAAAATAAAATCAAAGAATGTGAGGAGAAAAGGGGGGGGGGGTAAAATACAACGCTAGCCTGCCAGTCTTTTCACTTGTATTTGTACTGTAGCATTTTGATGGGTTGTACTGTGTCCCTTCACATCTTTTCATCACTACCTATTATGTGTGGTGTCTTTCATTGGTCTCTTTGTTTACTGGGTTCAGAATATTATTAACTGTCAGAAATGGATAATGGTGGTTTTGCTTTACATTGCAATGATGTCAGGCATCTAGACAGTGCTGAGGTCTCACATAAGGACTCACTACCTCATGTTACTTTGTTTCTGTTTCTGCATAGCAGTCCCTCCTTCTTCCTAAAAGAATGAAAAACCTGGACCAGTATTCATGTCTACTTTCCCATGAAAGTCATTTTGTAAACTTAATAGACCAAATGTGTAACTTGTGAAGTGTTTTAAAATTATAGCAAGGTGTTATAACTATAAAACTGGTTTGTGCAGCAGGAATAGCATCCTGAATGAAGGATGAGATGGGTTTCTCCTCATTAAGCGTGTTAAAAACTCACTTATTTGTTTTAGTCATATTGACTAAAAGGTTGTCACGAGAAAAAAATCATACTTGCCCACCTAAAGATCTGAGTATGGTGCTATATAAGAGATAATATACCACATGAAAAATATTTCTTTCTTACTTTGGAGACAAAGAGCCTTAAAGTTAGCAGGCTCTTAGGACAAATAATAGGTATGTATGTGTATATTTATTTATTCATTAACTGGTTTTTGGGCTGCACACAAGGGATCCCAGACAATCCCAAATAAGGAGACAAAACATATGTTTACATAGTAGAAATGGCACTTTTATAAGGGAAACAGAGCAGAAACTATTGATGGTATAAAAAGCAGTTTTAATATATTCTAGTGACAGAATATATTATAGCAATAACCCATTCCTGGGTGTGGATAATGCTGGATTTACCCACTGTTGGTGTGGTTTGGTCACGAGGGCGAAGCTATTATACAATGACATTATTTAAGAAAAAAAATAATTACTTTTCTTAAATAATGGCATTGTATAATGCCTCCTTGCTGCCCTTCCGCAGTTGTCTGGGTATTCTGTGGCAGTTCTGATGTACTGCGCATGCGTATATTTATGCAGTACATCAGAGCTTTGGGCAAAAGCAACGGAGAAAGCAAGATATCCATTGCTTTTTACAGCCTGTCTCGCTATGTTAAACGAGTTTAACATAGCGAGACAGCTTTAAAAAAAGCAACGGAGAATCTCCGTTGCTTTTTTTAAAGCTGTCTCTCTAGGTTAAACCCATTTAACATAGCGAGACAGTTTTGAAAAATGCAACGGAGAAAGCAAGATCTCCGTTGCTTTTTATTTTATTTATTTATTTTTTTTCAATAATCATTTTTATTGTTTTGCCAAACCATTATACATTTCACACACTATTTACATTATGTACAATATTGCTTCCAATGTTTTAGTTCCATTTTGAATTTCCCTATAATACATTAAGAATAAATATCATTTTAACCAAGTACAGGAAATTAAAATCACAAAAAATTACACATAAAAGCATCTACAATAGACAATTATAAACCAACTCAAGCCAATAATTTGTATTATTTCTACATTTTCTATCTAATCCAAGAATGTGTTGGTACACATACAGAATGTCCTGACGGAAAGTGGATAGGAACCGCTACGCCAAAATAATATTAAAGATTTGTTCCCAAATTTTTATGCTGTTTATACTTTTCTTATTATTTCTAATTAACAATTTGTGCGCTAATATATGTTTAATCGCTAACAGCCTGAAATTTTGCCACGACACCTGTGCTGGGTTCAACCAATTTGTGGCTATATATAATTTCATTAGTAAACTAATATTCATAATTACAATCTTTTTTGTTTTGTCCAAATTCTCCGGTGGAATATGTAAAATCAGAAATTCCCATTCCCAGGAGAGTGTTGAGTTTTGGTAACTCATTTTTTTGTAGTTGTAGTTGTAACTTTAAAGAATTCCATAATTTATAAATGCACTTGCAACTCCAGAACATGTGTAACAGGTCTGCTGTCTGATCTACACACTGTGGACATTTAGGTGACTTTTTTGAATCAAATTTATGAAGTGTAAGATGGGTATAATATGCATTGTTAAATATCATCAATTGAGTAAAGACCAGTTTTTGAAGTGATACGGACTTTAATGTTAAGTTAAACGCCTCTACTATTTTACTGTCGTCTAGGGATGGCAATTTCTCTCTCCAGTATTTGGATAACAGAATATGATTATTATATTTTCTCTCTTTTGCCATTTTATACGCTGAGGATATATATTTTCTATCTTGTTGCAATGCTTCCCACAGATGACCTGAAATAACTAGTTCCTCTTTTTATTTCAGAACTGGTAAAATAATTTATGGCCAAATCTTTTAACTGCCTCATTATAATTAAATAAGAGATGGGAAGATTCATCTCTTTTAAGATATCATGTACCGCTACTCCTAGGAAGGGGTATAAATCCCTTACAGTTAATTCCTTAATAAATGGATATTTCTTTAAGTCTATCAGTTGATTACCAATAGTTATATTAGGATTTCCATCAAACGGTTGAAACATCATCATATATTTTAAAAGGTTCAAGGAGGCAAACAGAGTTTGAGTCGCCACTGCCCATACCTTGATGTGTTCCATTAACTCATATTTACTCAATGTTTTTATATTCAAAATGGTACAGCTTTAACATTAATTCTCTTCCCTTTTATATGTTTATAATTTAGCAGTACCCATTTGGGTATCCATTTTCTATTTTCACTATCCAAGTAAGACACCCTTAAAATCCTATTGGCCTGAATCACTGTATAATACATCTCAAAATCTGGTAAATCCAACCCCCTCGTTTTAGGAGCCATCAGTTTTCATAGGATATTCTCATTTTCTGGGTTCCCACAGAAATTTCCCCAGTCCTATCTGAAATTGCTTGAAAAAGGATTTCGTGATTTTAAGTTGTGCTGCTCTAAAATATATAGCATTCTGGGGAGAACGTTCATTTTATTATCGCTGCTCTTGCCATCATCGGTAGCTTCAACTTACTCCATATTTTCAAATCCATTGTTATTCGGTCTCCAGTTGCCTTAATATTGTTGATAAAAATTCTCTATTTTCAGTTGAAAAGTCAATCCCCAAATATTTTATTCTTTCTTCTGTCCTTATTCGTCCTATCAATGGTAGCATTGAAAAAGGTGTAGGTGTCTTTAGAGGGAATATTTTGTTTTTTTTAAAATTTAGTTTGTAATTAGCAATTTTCTCAAAGGTTTGTATTGCTGTTAGTATTTTTTCTGTATCTGACACCGGTGTGGTACTGTATATATTTAAATCATCTGCAAAAGCAGCCATCCTAACCTTTATCTCAAGAAGTACAGGAGAATTATAAAAAACCTTTTGTTTCATATGAAGAAATAAAGGTTCCAAATACAGATTAAACAGTATGGGAGACAATGGGCACCCTGTCGAGTTCCATTTTAATTTGAATCCTTTTGGAACATTCATGATTTATATATAAACTAGTGTATGCATTCTTGTATAAATTTCTTAACATAGAAATAAAAAGCTGAGGTATATTGAAATATGATAATGTTTCAAATAAATAAGCCAAATTAACTCTATTGAATGCTTTTTGAGCATCAATTATTAAAGCATATATGTTCATATTTTTATACTTTGCATAAGATATTAAAGTATGAAGAGTTAATGTATTGTCTGTAGTCTGTCTCCCATCTATAAACCCCGCCTGTTCTTCTGATATTATCAAGTTTATTATATTTTTTAATCTACTAGCTAGAATAGATGTCATGATTTTCATATCAATATTCAACAATGATATGGGCCTATAATTGTCTGGATTTTTGGGATCACTATTCTCTTTCAATAACAGAATTGTTCTTGAGGCATTAAAATGAAGATCATTGCTGCCATTCGAAATGATATAATTAAAGGTCTGCTCAGAATCCCACTAAAAGATTTATAAAATTCAGAGGTCATACCACCTGGTCCTGGGGCTTTATGTGGCTTTAGTTTCTTAATTGCCTCTAGAACTTCATCAACTGTAATCAATGCAGTCAATTCTCCCTGAGAATCCTCGTCAATCTTGGGAAAATTAATTTTCTGTAAGAACTCTTTTCTCTCTTCATCATGCCCATGAGTTTGTTGTTCACCATATATCTGATTAAAAATTGATTCAAAAATCTTCATGACATCTGACTTATCAGTATATAACGTATTATTATGATTTATTTCGGTAATTAATCGTGTCGATTTTGTCTGATTAATAATACGGGCTAATGCTTTCGAGGGAGTTTGAATGTGATTTGCATATTTAACTAAACTTCTTTGTTAGGTACAGTGTCAATTTTCTGTTATGCATAAGAAACAGCTCTTTCTGACATCTTAACAACTCAGTTTCTGTTTGCTCAGTGTAGTTACTCATCAGCTCCTGGTCC
Organism: Protopterus annectens; assembly: GCF_019279795.1. Taxonomy (NCBI): domain Eukaryota; kingdom Metazoa; phylum Chordata; order Ceratodontiformes; family Protopteridae; genus Protopterus; species Protopterus annectens. The sequence goes on from NC_056732.1 coordinate 652,505,023, forward strand.
AATAATTGTACTTTAGTTTCCAGATCCAGTTGTTCTTTATTTTGGAGTTTTTTATAATAAGTGGCTTTCTGAATAAATAATCCTCTTAACAAAGTTTTAGTTGTAGCCCATTCTATATCTAATGGATGTTCATTATGGGATATATTGTATACTAATTGTTTAAGTATCTCCTTAACTTCCTGTACTATATCTTCTTTGGTTAATAGGTATGGGTTTAAGGACCAGTTATATCCACCATGATTTTTAGTATTCAAAATATTGGTCTTTAAAGTTAAAGTTATTTTAGAATGGTCTGAGAGCTGTCTAGCTTGATTAGAAACCCTAGGGTCAAGTGAAATGAACACTTCTGGAATTAAAAAAAAATCAGTTCTTGACCACATTTTATGGCAGCTAGAATAGAAAGCTCCGTTGCTTTTTAAAGTGTCTCGCTATGTTAAATGGGTTTAACATAGTGAGACAACTTTAAAAAAAGCAACAGAGATGCTCTGTTGCTTTTTTTAAAAGCTGTCTCGCTATGTTAAACTCGTTTAACATGGCGAGACAGGTTGTAACAAGCAACGGAGATCTTGCGTTCTCCGTTGCTGTAAAAAAAAAAAAAAAAAAAGAGTTATACTAATGGAAAAAGTACGGGCGGACCGGACCTTTTTCCATTACTATAACTCTGACTTACAATGTGCATGATGACCAATCAGTGTGCACGTTTTGGAATATTAATGGGGGGGTTGTTGTATAATATTAATTAAAGGAAGTATACTAACCTTATTTATGTGTAATATGAGTGTCAGTATTCCTCATTATAATGTTCATTTGCTGTTATGTTTGAACCTAATTACAACTTGATACATATGGTCTTATGAGTAATTTGGTAGATAGTTCTTTATGAGATTGAAAGAGTTATTCAGTAATAGGATAATAGGTTAGTAAACCAAATGTATAAAAAGGTATGTGACATCAAGAGACAGAGAAATAGCAGAAATATTTAAAAAAATACTTGAGGTCACAGTCACAGTAGAAAAGTATTCTGTTATAAATATTTGTAAAATGGTAGGCTGATTCCCAGAAAATACCAAGAGTGGAGAGTTTGCCCAGGTTTAGTAGTTATAATTTGAGCATCATGTAAACATGTATATATTTTATTTATTTAACATTTGTTTCCTGAGAAAGTCCAACTTGGAATGATCCAATTTTCAGTAGAGGCCCATAGAGAAACACTCCAAATGCATGTCTTTGTAATGTGGGAGAAAACCGGAGCACCCTCTCACGAACGCAGGAAGGACATGCGGACTCTGCACAGAAGGTACCCCAGCCAAAATCAAACCAGAAAACCTCTTGCTGTGAGGTGATAACACAAACCACTGCACCACTGCTCCAGCAAACCAGCAACCTTGGTTTTATTAGCACCACAGTCTAACTAGCTGAGCTAACTGGCCACAGTGTATGCATTTTGAATATAAATATATGTAAAGAAAAGATGATGGTCAGATGGCAGACATGTTCTGAACTCTCCCACTACAGATCAATGTAAAGGTAAAACTGCCATAGGTGTGTACTAAGCTAATAATCCTCAGGGCCTTTTTAAGCCTTAGCCGTTCTTCCCAAATATGTCTGGCAGATTTTGGTACCCAGATTTGTTTTAAGGAGAATATGTGGACTTGGATTTATGTGGTCTAGCATTTATAGGCGGCCTCTGTCTATCAAAGATTTAGGTGCCAAACCATGGCTAAATTTCCAATTCCCAACCCACTGGGCCAAGTTACACTTGGATTTGTTTATGGAAGAGCTCTGCATTACATGGATGGGAAGCCTATAACAGAGAGGGGGTAGACTCTGAGACATATATTTGTCCCTCCAACATGTCCCATTTATGTCAAAGATGAGGTTTGGGTCCTAGATTGGGTAATTGTGTTGCTATTTGTTTTGTGACTGTGCAGAAGGTCTATCACAGCAGGAACAGAGTCTGTCTTTTTTGCCAGCTATGCCAGGCACAGATCGTCTCTCAGCAATCTGTAGGTAACAGAATACAGGGGTAGGGCTGTGAAAGAATTTATGCCGTGCATGTCCTTTATGCCCTGAATTTGTAAGGAACCTCTATGGATGTTCCAGTTGTTGTATATGCCTCATCAGTTACATAGCAAAGGGAGTGTTGTACTCAGTAAATGGTTTGATGAGGGCTGAGTACAGTGGAACAATGACTTCTTTGGCCTTAGATGCCATACCCTTGCCTATAAGTTATGCAGCATAGAATGATTTGCTTACTACTGTAGACACATAATGATTGAAGGCCAGATTACTGTTTATGTGTGTTACCAAGTCGCTGACTACCGGGTCTTCTCTAAGGGGTGAATTATCAATGTAGTAGTTTCTAGAGGTGGTCATTTTCCCAAAAAATACTCTTATGCATTTTTTGGCATTTAGTTTTAGACAGTGGGTCTGACACCAGTTATTAATCTGTGTCAGGCCTTCTTGTAGGGTATTTGTATCCTTTGTGGAGTTTATAGCTGCACCTAATTTGCAGTCATCTGTAAACTTGTTCATTCAGAGGCCTTTGATGTTGGTCTTGGCTTCTGAGAACTGGACACTAAAAAGAAGCCGACTTAGCACAGAGTCAAAAATGACTCTGCTAGTGACCAGTCTCTTTGTGTAGGTAGACCCCTGTACCCTAACTTCTTTGGTCCAATCTATGGGTGAAATGTGGGTTTATATCTAAAATCATGAAATTGCCTGTAATTCCCAAATTAAGTATTGTGTTAAGTGCCTTGGCCAGGTCAAGGTAGGCAGTGTGCAGAATTGTTGCCCTCATCCATATCTTTGGTGACCTTCTCATTGAAATCCATTAGGTTAAATAAACATGGCCTGCCATTGAGAAAACTATCCTGGGTTGGTTTCAGTGTCTGTAGGTTTCCTATGTCATAGTTTATCATTTTCATTATAATTCTTCTCATGACCTTGCATATGAGACTAGTCAAACTTATAGGTTTGTAGGGGTCAATACATAGCCCACCCTTGCGCAGAGGGAAAGCAGTTGCAGTCCTCCCTTCACTTGGTACAAAGCCTGCCTGGAGGCTACAGTTAAATACTGATTCTAGTGGTCCTAATATGTCATGATTTATACTATTAAAGAAAAACGTCACCCTAGAACTAAAAAAATCAGTTTTTTTTCACTCTGTCTTTGTTTCCTAACATATTTTAATACCTCAAAAATCAATCTAAGTGCTTTATTTGTAATGATAGCCTGTTTCTCCCTCGACCCTTTCTCTTTCCCATAATGCTTCGTATGACTCATGCCAGGCATAAGGAAGTAACTGTGAATTCCCATGCCATTGACATATAATGGGATTTGTGTAAGTTACCGTTATCTTCTTTACCTTCTGTAAAAGTACTGCTTCTTTTCTGTCTCTAATCATCCTCATTTATGTTTGGCTCAGATCTTGTTTTACACTATGCTTAGAAATTATCCAGCTACAGCCAGAAAAGTAGCTAAATTGCAGGCCTTTGTTCAGGGTTTTCTTTTGTAGTTCAAGAGGAATTGACAGTCCCCTCCCCCCACACTACTGCAGAGGTGTTAAAACTGTCACTACACTGAGAGTCCCTAGCAGAATCAATTCCTTTTGGACTACAAAATAAACCCTAAACAAAGGCCTGCAATTTACTTTTACAAAAGGTAAAGAAGATAACAGTGACTCACACAAATCTCGTTATTTGTCAATGGCATGGGAATTCACAGTTACTTCCTTATGTCTGGCACGAGTCATAAAAAGCATTATGGGAAAGAAAAAGGGTTGAGGGAGAACAAGATCATGTTGATGCATCAAGCCACATTGGTAGTCATGATGTGGAAAACAGGATAAAATTACAAATAAGGCACTTAGAGTGATTTTGAGGTATTAAAAATAGGTCAGAAAACAAACAAAGATAGAGTGAAAAAAGGCAGATTTTTCCTAGCTCTAGGGTGGAGATTTCCTTTAAGAAGCCATCCTGGCATAGTATCAAGGGCCACTGATGTTGTGTTTTTGGCCTTGAAGAGTGCATTGAGGACCTGTTCCCTAGTGAAAGTTGAGATAGTTATATTTGAAAGATTTCCTGAGAGGCATCTTGGGGTAGAGGGGATAAAATTAGAGCTATATCGGTTGGACAGTAGATTTGCTATATTTTCGTGCTCAGTATTGGTGGGTTCATTAACAATTAATTTGGCATATTGTTGTATACTGCCTTTAAGGGTTGCAGACATAGCTGAAGAAATCCTTATTCTTGTCCCTGGCCTGGAAAACTATTTTTATCTCAGATTTGGGTTTTGCAGACATGAATAAACTCTGAGCCTTCATGTTGGATTTATGAGGGAGTTGTGATCTTGCTGGCCATGTACTTTTCTAATTTTTTCCCATGATTTTCTTTTTTCTATTGCGCAACCTGCTGATTTTGAGTTTCCATCAGGGGGCTTATTTTTTTAGACTGGCCTGTGTTTATTTCAGGCAAATGCAGCTGTCCCTATGCAGCTATTTATATGATTATTTAGGATTTCTGTAAACAATTCAGCATTGGCAACAGTAATCTCAGGGTTTTTTGAGGGCTTGGAATTTTGCCAGAGTACATAACTGCCAACTATCCATCTTTTTTGCAGAATGCCCATATTTTTGCCTCATATTTTTGGTGTGTTCTTCATAAAATTTATGTTTCTTAGGCAAATCAATGAAGTCTGAAGTATTAAATAATTACAGGCATTTGCATTTCAGACCTCATGTCCATCAGAAAATAAATGTTAATACAAAGCCTCTTATTCTTTCAGCTTTCTAAGTTTATAAGAGCAATATTTAAAATATGAGACTTTGCCCCACCATTATTTTTGGCTTTGTCCAGATTGTTTGTGCTAAAAGGTTGAGAGGTGTGACAATGTATCATTTAATTGTAGGAAGTTAACCTTAGAACAGTTCCTAAATGTTTCTTGGTTAGCTGGGGTCCCAGGTTTTATTTTTATTTCAAAGGAGACAGATTTATGGTCCAACCTGACCAGAGAGGACTTTAATCTTGGGCGATGGGGATGTGCAATGTTCTCCTATGTTTGTGAGGACCAGGTACAATATGTTACTGCACTTAGTAGGAGTATGGACTAGCTGATCCAGGGTTTTTTGCATTTACAAAGTCAAGGAGTCTCTGAGTCTGTATGTTTGGGCTTGTGTACAATTCCCAATTTATAGTGGGTAGTTAAAGTCACCCATAAATATGGTGTTGGTTTGCTATGTTGACCATACTCTCCCATACTGGCAAATAGTGTACCTGCTTTGAAATATAAAGAGAGACATGTTTAAATTATATCTCAGTATCTGCACAGACATCTACATTCTACAGAGTGAGAAGAGCTTGCATGGAGTAAAGTTCCTTGCTTCAACTCCTAGCATTGAGCAGTAACACCTTTATATTTTATTGGATTGTTTTTGCTATGCTGGAAAGATTATCAGGTTGGTGATGCCTAAAAGAGGGACTATAGGGAGGATGATTTCAACGAATATTTGGAAGCCTAGAGGGGACAGGTGCAGACCAGTCCTGGCAAAGCAGTGTGGTATGTTTACCATATCATCCCATACTGGCAAATATTGTACCTGCTTTGAATGACACCAAAAACTAATCCAGTTACTAAAGTCAATTATCTTTTATTTATATTATGCCATCATCCTTGGAGAAGGCAGCTGCTCAGTGCTAGGGTCATACCTGCCTGGAATGCATAATCCAAGGGCTCCATTATGTCGCTTTTTATATTTTCCACTGAGATACATCTGAAGAGGTTTACACACGCATGGACTATGACTGAGTCATACTGGTATTTGTGGGTCAGTGACCTGAGTGCATGTGTGATCTGAGGATCCTCAACCCTGATAGACAAGTGACCATGATGCTATCCTAGCTCAGCCTAGTGAGGAGGGCATCTGTGTATCCCACAGAGGAGTCTCATATGGCCAAAATATTGGGTTGTGTGGTGCCTTAGAATTTGCGATGCTGTGAGATGTGTAGTGGTGGGTGTTGATTTAGTAGACTGCATGTAAGGTTGCTAAGTCTGGGAGGCCTTTGTGGTTTAGGAAGATTACTTTTAAGAGCCTCAGCATGGGATGGTCCGTGTGTCTGGACCATATTATGTGTGGTATGTGGTTGCTACTGACAACTCGTTTAATATTATTAGTCCAAATACATGAGAATCTTGCCTCCAGTGACAATGTATAATTACATCTCTCATATACCATATCAGCTTGTTTAAGAATTAAATGGTTGCCTGTAAACAGTGAAACAATTGCTTTTTTGTCTCAAGACACCCATATCCACCAGACTGGTTGCATAGATAGTAAGAAAGTGTATATCTATTGCTGCAGATCCTTATTACTTGGTTTGAATGCCAATACAGCCAATTAGTGTGAAAGGCCACCAGAGGTATGGTTTCTCGAGTCACCCCATGTCTACCAGGCAGATTAAAGTAAAAATAAGGCACACAAATAAGCAATTTCATTAGTGAAGCCTAGCCACAAAAGCAGGCAGGAAACTTGCACTGCTTTCCTGGATATGGGCCTTCACCACCCATGCTCAACAACATACCGCACACTGAATGCTGCACTGAAGAAATGAATTGGTCTCATTAAGCAGAACCCTTTCCCACTACTATCTCTGAGTGTTGGTACCTTCTGGAACTCATTTGCTAACACTAACTGTACTTTAAATTAACTCTTACACACACACACATGCACAAACACACACACATATGCATGCAGCAGCTCACACGCACATTAATTTGTAGGGAAGGCAAGTAACATTCTGCAGCTCTAAAATCTTCTGTCTTCATAGTAGAAAACTGCCACCAGCTCAGATTATCAAGCTGGGGACTTGCCAGTAACTGTTCAGTTTTGATAATAAGCCAAATATTTATGTACACAGATGATATTGTGCATCAAAGCAGAAGGCCAGTGGAGATAAGTCCCAGCAGTTTGTCTGCATTTAGCTCCAAAATCCTCATTCAATTACTAGATAAGTAAAACACAATTGACCATAAGCTTTGCATAAGTAAATTTGTTTTGTGTCTTTCGGCTTTTCCCGGTTAGGGGTCGCCACAGCAGAACTCCGGTCCGCTAATGATTGGCAGTTGATTTTTACATACCGGCTTGCCAGGCCTGACGCACAACCTTCAACGAAGGTACGCCCATTCACGCATGTCTCCACGCAGAAGACGCTCAAGCTGAGAATCGAACCGGACAGTGTCTTACTGTGAGGCGACAACGCTACCGCAGCACCGCATAAGTAAATAGAAATAATTTACTTCAAAAGGATGAGTTCAGCAAAAGAGTTAGCAGTCAAATATGCAGCAAGATAATGAATTTCACAAGGAAAATAAAACTTTACAAGAAGTAGATATCAAGATAGAAAGCATATAACTACAGCTATTTTTCAAGCTTATTCTTATCCAGAAGTATTACTGAATCCTAATCTAAATTTATATTAGTTTCAAAACAGAAATGTACAAGTGTTGAGAACAAGACTAAGATGTCGCAATCTTCAATTAGCATTCATTCTCAACTACAAAAAAGATCAACAGATAGGAATTAAAAATACCATGGTTGTATAAGAAAATACCCCCCAAATAAATAAATATATAATACTTACATACATAATAAATAAATAAACAAAAGTAGGTAGCAGAGCATACAAAAAAAAAAAAACAAAAAAAAAAACAAATAGGATACCACCATAAAAAGATCAACAGAAAGTGGCCCCAACAAATTGAAAGTAGTACATTAATTCTTTGTCAAGTGTCTTATCTGCAAAACTACTATTCATCTGTATGTGCTATATATATTTTTTCATACTGAAACCAGAGCTGTAACTAAGAAGGTATTCACATGTAAATGTTAATGAGTCTTATAATTGCACTACTTTTTTTATAACTGCAGCTTACCTTACCTGAGGAAAAGACCCAGATCCTTTAACTACAGAACAGACTGACTACATTTAAACATCCTCTGTGTAACTGATGTTGTTCCTAGCAGAAGTAGGAAATTATATGTTATGTCTTATTACTTAGAAATTATTAATTCCATCTATATTTTTTTATTATCTTTTTATATTTGATGGAAAATGTCACAAGCTAACACATATTTTATATCATATGAAACACATATTGCAAATTAAATCACATATTTTTAGTTTATGAGTTGCAGGTTTAATTGGACATAAGCACAGATGACATACCTACAGTAAACTCTCAGTTAACCGGCACCCATGGGGATTGGTAGATGCCAGATAACTGTAGTTTCTGGTTGCTTAAGCGTTACTATTAAAAATAGGCCTGACTAATACCGTACCCTATGCTATTTGTTTGGTCTGACTTGTTCTCAGGTTGGGGAGAAAGGGGATTTATTCCTATCTTCCTTTTTAAACTCTAAAATCTAAAAACTTAAGGTATGTTTCTGGGGGGAGGGGTACAGAAAGTGAAACACATGAAAATTGTACTGTATTTCTTTGATTTTTTTTTCCAGTTGCTTAAGAGTGCTGGTTGCTTGAGTTCTGGTTAACTGAGAGTTTACTGTATTACATTTTGATTAAAAAACAGTGGCATATCTATTCATATATTTATCTATCTAGCTCTATATATGTATCTCTCTCTCTTTATATATATAGATAGAAAGATACACACACACACACACACACACACACACACACACACACACACAAACACATATATATATATATATATATATATATATATATATATATATGTATATATATATATATATATACGTACTGTGCATGTGTGTGTGTGTGTGTGTGTGTGTGTGTGTATGTGTACATATGTAATAGGAGGTCAGGACTGAACAACAGATAATGTAACTATGAGGCAATAATCTTACTATTAAGTCACCATAGTGACAGTATCAGTTCTATGTTTTCATATAGCTAATGAATCTTAATGTATAGGAGAAAGGGAAGTTATCAGGTTTACTAGGAGGGAAATAATATATTTTTTTAAAAAACAACAAAACCCAGTTTGCTCACATGTACCATCAGAGACGGGTCCCTATTAATTATTCAAACTTTTCAAAGTTCAATTATCATATGGTCGACACCATATGATCGAACTTTGAAAAGTTCAAAGATTAAAAGCAACGGCTCCATATGGAGCAGAATGGGAAAATTTCCCTTTTCTGCACTGAAGTGCAATCTCAAAGTTGGTATATTTAAGTAGGGCGAGTGTGGGTGGTACAGGGGGGCTTGCCCCCCTGCGCAGATCATTCAGGTAAGTTTTTTTTTTTCATTTTTATTATATTTTTGAAGTTTCAAACTTCGGTCATATGTTGTCGAACATATGAGGTTCGAAGTTTTGAAACTTCAAATATATAATATAGACCCATCAGAGACAATATAATTATTAAAAGCTGAGTACCTCATTATTGTCAGATATAGCCTTTAGAACCAAATTATTGTAGTCATGCTACTCTAGGCAGTAGGGCTAAAATGATTCAGCCAGTTATGACAATACCAAAATGCATGTGAATAAGTAAGTTTATTCAGAGCTTCCTATGAACCCAGCCACTGGGGATGCAGAAGCCAGTGCATTTCTTTGTGCCGGTCTCAAGCTCGGATAAATGGGGAGGGTTGCGTCAGGAAGAGCGTCCGGCGTAAAACCTCTGCCAAATTACTGATGCGGAGAACATTTCATATTTATATACCGGATCGGTCGAGGCTCGGGTTAACAATGACTGCCACCAGTACTGTTAGCCAACAGGGTGCTGGCAGAAATTGGGCTACTGTTGGCCAAAGAAGAAGAGGAGGGATAAGGCATGCCTGAAGGCAGGAAGAGAGGAGGAAGGTTAGGAGTGTAAGCACTGAGGGTAGGAACTTTGAATGTTGTCAGTATGACTGGTATAGGGAGAGAGCTAGCTGATATGATGGAGAGAAGGAAGGTTCATATATTGTGCGTGCAAGAGGCCAGATGGAAGGGAAGTAAGGCCAAGTGTATAGAAAGCAGGTTCAAATTGTTCTATCATGGTGTGGATGGCAGAAGAAATGGGGTAGGGGTTATCCTAATGGAACAGTATGCCAAGAGTGTTTTGGAGGTGAAGAGAGTGTCTGATAGAGTGATGTTTATGAAGCTTGAAATTGATGGTGTAATGATGAATGTTGTTAGTGCATATGCTCCACAAGTTGGGTGTGCAATGGATGAGAAAGAAAAATTTTGGAGTGAGTTGGATGAAGTGGTGGTGAGTGTACCCAAGGATGAGAGACTAGTGATTGGAGTGGACTTCACTGGGCATGTTGGTGAAGTGAACAGAGGGGATGAGGAATTGACGGGTAGGTATGGTGTTAAGGAGAGGAATGCAGAAGGTCAGATGATTGTGGATTTTGTGAAAAGGATGGACATGGCTGTGGTGAATACGTATTTTAAGAAGAGGGAGGAGCATAGTGTGATGTACAAGAGTGGAGGAAGATGCACACAAGTGGATTATATCCTATATAGGAGGGCCAGTCTGAAGGAGATTGGAGACTGTAAAGTGGTGACCGGGGAAAGTGTAGTTAAGCAGCATAGAATGGTGGTCTGTAGGATGATGTTGGTGATCAAGAAGCGGAGGGGGAGTGTGAATGCAGTGCCAAGGATTAAATGGTGGAAGTTAAAAATGGGTGATTGTGAGGTGGAGTTCAGGGAAGAGTTAAGACAGGCACTGGGAGGCAATGAAGAGTTACCGAATAGCTGGATAACTACAGCAGAGCTAGTAAGGGAGATTGCTAGAAAGGTGCTTGGTGTGACATCTGGACAGAGGAAGGAGGACAAGGAAACATGGTGGAATGAGGAAGTACAGGAGAGTATACAGAGGAAGAGGTTGGCGAAGAAGAAGTGGGATTGTCAAAGAGATGCAGAAAGTAGACATGAGCATAAGGAGATGAGGCGCATGGCAAAGAGAGAGGTGGCAAAGGCTAAGGATAAGGCATATAGAGAGTTGTATGACAGACTGGACACTAAAGAGGGAGAAAAGGACCTGTACCAATTGGCTAGACAGAGGGACAGAGCTGGGAAAGATGTGCAGCAGGTTAGGGTGATAAAAGACAGTGAGGGAAATGTACTCACAAGTGAGGAGAGTGTGTTGAGTAGATGGAAAGAGTACTTTGAAGGGCTGATGAATGAAGAGAATGAGAGAGAGAAGGTTGGATTATGTGGGGATAGTGAATCAGGAAGTGAAGCAGATTATCAAGGAGGAAGTAAGGGCAGCTATGAAGAGGATGAAGAATGGAAAGGCTGTTGGCCCAGATGACATACCAGTGGAAGCATGGAGGTGCTTAGGAGAAATGGCAGTGGAATTTTTAACCAGATTGTTTAATGAAATTTTGGAAAGTCAGAGGATGCCTGAGGAGTGGAGAAAAAGTGTTTTGGTATCTATCTTTAAGAATAAGGGTGATGTGCAGAGCTGCAGTAACTACAGAGAGATAAAATTGATCAGTCACAGCTTGAAGTTATGGGAAAGAGTAGTGGAAGCTAGGTTAAGAAGGGAGGTGATGATTAGTAATCAGCAGTATGGTTTCATGCCAGGAAAGAGCACTACAGATGCAATATGTGCTCTGAGAGTGTTGTTGGAGAAATACAGAGAAGGTCAGAAGGAGTTGCATTGTGTCTTTGTGGACTTAGAGAAAGCATATGACAGGATGCCTAGAGAGGAGTTGTGGTATTGTATGAGGAAGTCGGGAGTGGCAGAGAAGTGTGTAAGAGTGGTACAGGATATGTACAAGGGTAGTGTGACATTGGTGAGGTCTGCGGTGGGAGTGACAGATACGTTTAAGGTGGAGGTGGGATTACATCAAAGATCAGCTCTGAGCCCTTTCATATTTGCAGTGGTGATGGACAGGTTGACAGATGAGATTAGACAGGAGGCCCTGTGGACTATGATGTTTGCAGATGACATTGTGATATGTAGTGAGAGTAGGGACCAGGTTGAGGAGACCCTGGAGAGGTGGAGATATGCTTTAGAGAGGAGAGAAATGAAGGTCAACAGGGCTAAAACAGAATATATGTGTGTAAATGAGAGGGAGGGTAGAGTAATGGTGGGGATGCAGGGAGTAGAGATGGTAAAGGTGGATGAGTTTAAGTACTTGGGATCAACAGTTCAGAGTAATGGTGAGTGTGGAACAGAGGTGAAGAAGAGAGTACAGGCAGGGTGGAATGGGTGGAGAAGAGTGTCAGGAGTGATTTGTGACAGACGGGTACCAGTAAGAGTGAAAGGGAAGGTCTACAAGAGGGTAGTGAGACCAGCTATGTTACATAGGTTGGAGATGGTAGCACTGACAAAAAGGCAGGAGTCAGAGCTAGATGTGGCAGAGTTAAAGATGTTAAGATTTGCACTGGGTGTGATTAGGATGGACAACATTAGGAATCAGTATATTAGAGGGTTAGCTCAGGTTGGGCAGTTTGGAGACAAAGCAAGAGAGGCGAGATTGCGTTGGTTTGGACATGTGCTGAGGAGGGATGCTGGGTATATTGGGAAAAGGATGCTAAGGATGGAGCTGCAAGGTAAGAGGAAAAGAGGAAGGCCTAAGACAAGGTTTATGGATGTGGTGAGAGAGGACATACAGGCGGTTGGTGTGAAAGAGCATGATGCAGAGGGCAGGAAGAAATGGAAATAGATGATCCGCTGTGGCGACCCCTAATGGGAACAGCCGAAAGAAGATGATGATTCAGAGCTTCCAATGCCTGGCTTAGACACCTGTGACTGTAGGACATTGATTGCTTCTAAAATCGTCTGGATCTACAAAGTCTACAAAGCTGATACAAGTGTATTTTTTGCACATACTTGAACTGTTTTAGTGATATTTAACACTACTCTGCAACATTTATTTATCTGGTTGAATTCATAACTGTTTTTCAGCCTACACTTGTTAAAAAAAAACATCTGTTTGTTACTGTACTGCTCTTAGGTTGTTTTTAACAATATTCTGATATTTCCTAACCTCCTCTATTACAGCAAAAGCTGTACTAAGTGAGTCTGCAAATATATTTTGTTTTGCAAAGTTTTTCTGTGTTGTGAATATTTCTCAGAGTTAGTGAACTTATTTTCAAGGATTCCTGATATTGCAGGAATTCTTACTACTGCTGTAAAGCATTTGTTACTGCACTTGAGCTCAAAGCTGTTTTTTTTTACATTGGAAGGGTCTTTTGCACTTTGGTGAGAGCAGAGAGCTAAACTCAACCCATCCAAAGTGGGAACTAATTGTTGACAGCTTATTGTGTTTTTATCTGACTGCCCTGAGGGTTTAACCATATAAAAGTCTTTCAACATACTCGTATAAAATAATTATGTTTTATGTGATTGTACTAATTTATTAAGAGCTTTCTTGTGCCTGCCTTGGACACCTGTGATTGCAAGACTTTGACTGCTTGAAAAACCATCTGGACCTACAAAGCTGGTATAAGTATATTTTTCTGCACTTGCTTTGACTGTTTCAGTGATACTTAACACTTCTGTGCCACATTTATTTATTTGGTTGAATTTATCACTGTGTTTCAGCCTGCACTTGTTAAATAAACTCCATCTGTTTATTACTGTATTGCTCTTAGGTTGTTTTAACAATATTTTGATATTTCCTAACCTTCTCTGATACTGCATCATAATCTCTCACTGTTCACAGCTGCTCAAAGAGCTGCCCATTTGTGAGGAGGGTGGTACCACTTCAAGTCATCTAGTAGATTATTACTAAACACTCTCACTTTGACCTTTAAATGACTCTCCCTTACTCCTTCCATCTAGAAATTGTGTTTCCTTGCTTTACATAGCATAGGCTAAATTCAGAACTGCTGAATCTAGACTGTTTAGTATCACTGTGCTCTTAGACCAGCTATCTTACATTAGGAGGACCTCCCTGCACCCTTGTGGTACAAGGGTGCAGCTCAGGATCCATCTGAGTTGGGGATTGATGGAGAAAGGCTCAGTTTGGGGCTTTTCCATTGATAGTTGTATTAAAACCATTTACATTTGCCTGTATATAAGCCTTGCATTTCATAAGTTCATAGCTTCATAGGCTGGTACAAGACTATTAGCCCTAGGGCCTTTACAGGCCTAGCCATAACAATTCCCTGGCTATTTCTTCCAACAATATTTACTTCCCTGGATCCCTGTCTAGCAGAGTAACTGACGTGATCCCTGGAGTGAATTTCCTATCTCCCATCCAATCATCAAGGTTCCTTTTGAAGAGGGCCAAAGAGGTGCTCTGCTTGACATGTATGGGCAGTCTGTTCCAGAGTCTGGGGAGTCTCTGTGTCAGGAACCTATCCCTCCAGCATGTTTTGCTCATTGTGATTACATGGTTTGGATCCCTGGAGCATGTGACTCTGAGGGTTTGGGATTTCTTTAAGTGTAGCATGTCCAACAGCTCTGGGTTTGACATGGCCTTGTATAGCAGAGATCGCTTCTGACTAGACGATATGCGACAGAGTATAGCTGGAGTTTTTTAGATGGTCAGCATAGGGCATCTGCTTTAGGCCTGTGATTCTTTTAGTGAGGTATTTCTGCGGCCTTTCCAGTTGTTGCAGATGTCTTGAGAGTTAACATACCAAACAGGGTGTTGTATTCTATAATGGGTCTAATGAGGGATGAGTTCAGTGGGACAATGACCTCCTTTTTTCTGGATGAGGTGTGCCACATAGAAGGATTTCCTGACTGTTGTGGGGCGATGTGGTTATCGAAGGTGAGGCCACTGTCCACCTGTGTCCCTAAGTCTCTTATCACACTTTCAGTGTTTAGTGTACTGCCACCTATGTGGTAATTCATGAGTACATGTTTTTTTCCCAAAGGGGATAACTATACATCTCTTGGCATTGAGCTTGAGCCCATGGCTCTGGCACCAAGCATCTGTTTCTGTAAGGCCCTTTTGTAGAATATCCACATAATTCAGGGATTCAATAATGGCTCCCAGTTTGCAGTCATCTGCAAACTTTATTATCCAGAGTCCCTTAGTGTTGGTCTGTACTTCAGAGAAGTAGATGCCAAACAAGAGCGGTCCCAGGACTGAACCCTGAGATACTCCACTTGTCATTTGTCTGGAGCTGGATTTGGAGTCAGCTACTTTTACAGTGTGGGTTCTGTCAGTAAGCCAGTTGGCAACCCATCGAGTAACGTAGGGATTAATGCCCAGCTTACTAAGTTTATCTATTATTCCAGAGTGGGAGATGGTGTCGAAGGCCTTGGTGAGGTCCAGATAGGCTGTGTGGACTGCCTTACCCTTGTCCACAGCTCTGGAAACTGCTTCAAAGAAGTCAATCAGGTTCAGGAGACAGGATCGGCCTTTCATGAACCCAAACTGGGTGGAGTCCAGTGTTTGAAGGTTGCCAATGTCTTTGTATATAAGTTCTATGATAATACTTCCATGGCCTTGCAGATCAGGCTCATCGGAATGATGACGTTGGAGTTCCCAGGATCCAAGGTGGATCCCCCCCTTGTGGAGTGGGATAACTGTAGCTGTGCGCCATTCAGTGGGCATGAACCCTGAGGTGAGGCTATGATTAAACATGACACTTAGGTGAGGTGCCAGTTCATTTTGTATTTCATTTAGTACACAGCCCGGGATGTTGTCTGGTCCCATGGATGCTGTATTCTTAGCTTTGGAAAGTGGGGTTTTACCTGTGTGGACATTATTACTAGAATTTGGCAATCTTTTGGTATTAAGATGGGCCCTTTAGGGGGTGAGAGGGGGGTGAAGTTAGCACTGAATTCATCTACCAGGATATTGGCAATATCCTTGAGATCAGTATATTTAATGCCATTCTATTGTAGCTCAGAGCAGATCTGAGCATTTCCATTTAGATTCTTGACATAGCTATGAATGCCTTGTGGTTGTCTTTGGAATCTTGGGCAATTTTATTTTCATAACTAACTTTGGAGGATTTTATGAGGGATCTCACATTCTTACTGAGGCTGGTAAGGCAGTTTTTTTGCATCCTGGGATTTTCCTCTTTTCTGCAACAGTTTCCTCCTTTTGTTGTAAAGTTTGTTTATGGCAGGGGACCACCAGATTGGCTTCCTTTTTTTTGGAGGAGGGTGTCTTGGTTCTATTTGGGATGGCACGAATCATGCACGAGTAGGTGTGCTCTTACAGTGCCTAAGTGTAGGTTTCAGCAGTCGAACTTTCAGTTCCGTCTGCATGGGTGTCATGAAGTTTGTTACTTCTGACTTGAATAGCATGAAGTTGGCTTTGGAGAAGTTTTTTACAGAGGTTTCCTTACTGGGGGATGGGGGAAGGATGTGGATGTCAAGGGTGATTAGCTTATTTTCAGACCTGACCAATGAGGGGGTGACCATAGGTGTGGAGCATCAATTTCCCATGTTGGTAATGACCAGGTCTAGGATATTGGAGCCCCTGGTGGGACTATGGATTAGTTGATCCAGGGCATTGGAATTTATAAATTCCAAGAACCATTGGACAAAGGTGTTGGTACACAAGTAGTTTTCCCAGTTAATGTCAGGGTAGTTGAAATCACCCAGTATTAGGGTGTTTGCTTGTATCTTAATATTTTCCAGTATGTTTAGAAAGGTCTAATGAGAATCTTGGGTATAGTGGGGGAAATGTAGCAAGCTACAATTTGGATTGCAGTCTTACCTAGTGTTTGCACTAGGTTTACTGGAGCTGCTCAATGTTTGGCAACTTTAGCCAGAGGTCTGGAGTGCATCCACACCAAAGTCCAAGGCATCCACTGAAAAAAAAATAAGTATATTTTAAGCCAGCACTGCACTTTGTTAACTGCATTTAATTGATTTGCTGCTTTATTTTTGCTGTTTGTGATTAAGTCCAGCTGTTCCACTTCTTTCCTAAATACCACATTCAGAAATATCCAATGATCAGACATTTTCCCATCATCTCTTCTGTCAGCTTGATTGATATGGACATCTGGAGGCAATGTAGTAATTGCTTCATGCATACTGACAACCATTTACTCCTAAAGCAAACTAACACCCTATGTGAGAGATGCAAATACATTGTGGAACTGGATTCAATTCTCTCACGCAAAAACAAACTAGACATCAAAGAGGTTGTCGGCACACATAAACCTCACCTCTCACAGAAAATAAGGTCATGACCCATAAACCCACATTTGTGGAGGTATTCACTAAAAGCTTACCAAAAGAATAGGGACCTCCCTAACTTACACCACCCACACTCACCACTAAGCATAAAGAAATAAAGAAACCACTACACATATCAACACACACAGCCAGTTCTCAACAAATAAGCTGCTAAGGCAAACATACCAAATATATTGGTCATAGGAACCCCATAGTGAGGCACACAGATGTCCCACTCACCAGACTGGAGAAGAAGAAAATCACAGTCAGCTGCCTATCAGGTGCCAGGATGCAACAAATCATGCATGCACTGAAGTCACTCAGTAAGTAACATTATGACTCTGTCATAGTCCATGTTGGAGTGAATGACTTGAAACATACTTCTCTGGACTATATGAAGAGAGACATGCTGGAACTCTCTGATTATGTGTCCCAGACAGGTATGTCCCTAGCCTAAAGGAATATCCTACCCTCACCCAAGATGATGCCACAATATAAACAAAAAATGACTGACTTCTACAATTAGCTCAGCTTCTGGTATCAGTCGAGGGGGATCCAGTATCTGTCAGCTTGGAAGAATATGATAGACAGATTATGCTGGTTTTCTAGAGCTGGTTAGCACCTTTCCCCCCAGGGTTTTGGATACTGGCAAAGGTCCTTGCCTCCCCCATAGTGCCTTTTTTAGGCAGTATCAAAACAACAAATTTTCCAGTGTAACAAATTCTAAATGAGACAAACTCAGAGTCATGGTCGTTTTGCTTAATGCTAGGAGTTTAAACAAGAAACTACAATCCCTGGAAGCACTCTTCACCTTGGAGAATGCTGATGTCTGTGTAGTGATTGAGATGTGGTTCGATGCCTCTGAAAGCACCTCATCTGTGCAAGGTTACAATGCCTTCCACATGTTCAGACCACAAAATGAGCATGAAGGAATCAAGGGTGGAAGTGTATCCATCTTCATTAAAACTAAATACACCTCGAGACTGGTCAGACAGTATGACTCTCTCGACCTACTCCATGTCCAATTAACTACTGGGGAAGTATCATACCATATCATTGCTAGCTATAGCTCCCCCACAATGAACCAGGGTAAGCATACCACCTACCTCCTTTTACAGAAATCTCTCGCCATACAGCCCAACACATTAGTCCTGGGAGATTTCAGCTATCCTTCCATAGACTGGGGGATATACACAAGCAAAAACACACTTGCCCAGAGGTTCCTGGACTTTGTTAACACAAATGTTCTGGAACAGATAGTCTGCACCCCCACTAGGGGCTCTATGTTCTGGACATAGCACTCACCAACATGGGGGGGGGGTCATTGTACTTCCCCATGTGTGATCCTCTCCCTGGTTAGTTCAGACCACAAGTCAGTCCCGTTTGAAGTAACTATTGGAACTGACACCCTCACAAGGACAAAAATGATAAAAAGCTTCATCAAAGCTAACTGCAGCCTACTAAGTGATGGTATAAAAAGCTTTATATCACCCACAACCGTAGACATCAATGATCATGATGCAAATGTGTGTCCAAATGCCCTGTACAAACATTTAAGTAACTGCATAAATTCTGCTGTACCTGACCATAGCAAAACCAGGTCTTCCTGTAAAAACAAACCGCAGTGGTGGACTTCAAGTATAAACAGATTATATAAAAGGAAGAAGAAACTGTTGTCCAAAAGCAAGAGGGAAGATCAGAAGAAGAGTTCCCTCCTAAGCCTAAACAAGAAAATCAGAATTCTTGCAAAGTCTTCTAAAGCAAATTATGAAACTAAAATTGCATCCCTAGCCAAGGATAATCATAAGCGATCCATAATCTCTCCAACTTTAAAACTTTACTTCACTCTCCTCTCTCCTCCCTCTAGGAATGCTCCTGCTCTCAGCCTTCCTGATACATCTACCCTTTCACTACCCTCTAACTCATCCATAGGCCTCCTCCTATCTCAAAAACATCCTAATAACCTCTTCTTGATCCAATTTTTTCCCTACTTTTTCTCAAACATCTCTCTCTCTCTCTAAATGTCCTCTTCTTGATCCAAACTTTGTCTCTTTACATTTTTGTTCTCAAATATACCTCTCTCTCTATATATATAAATTTCCTCATTGCTTTTTGGTTACTGAATTACATAACTCAAAATATGTTTTTTCTTTTATGAACTACTTGAAATGTTTTGTTTCTTTATTATTGCAAACACTGTAGTCATGAATTTACAATATATTTTTGTAAATACTGAATCATGGAGCTTTTCTCCCCGGGCCACCATTGAAAACAGGTTCTTCTAGGCCTAATGGACTTTTCCGGTTAACAAACTGCAAACAAAATAAATAAAAATAAAAATAAGGCATACTTTAACTACATCCAAAGTTTAAAAGGGAATGCCCAGATATGTGCCAAACTGGTTGTAGATAGGATCACTCATACTACACTGGTAGATATCGCCAACCTGCTAGCTGACAGATTCAGCACACACTTCACTCCTCTTTCCTCACCTACTATATGCCAAAGCATACGTGACATCAGTCCTCGGCTTAGTATCTCTAGAAAACAGGTAATCTATGCACTTACTAAGGCCAATTGCACAGCCTCAGTGGAATCAGATAATATCCCAGGTTGTTTACTAAAAAATCTAATACAAGACCTACCGGACCTATGTGGCATTCTCTTAAATCATAGCTTGAGAACTGGCTATGTTCCTTCAGAATGGAGAACAGCAGCAGTAATCCCCCTGCACAAAGGGGGGGGGCATCAACTCACCTTGGGAATTACAGACCCATAAGTCTAACCAGCCTCATCTGTAAAGCCATGGAAAGAATTATCATGGATCTTATCAACAAGGACATAGGCAACCTCCAAATGCTGGATCCAATCCAGTTTGGCTTTGATAAGCATAGATCATGCTTATTAAACCAGGTAGATTTGTTTGAGAATGTCACAAAAGCCGTGGACGAAAGTAAGACAGTGAGCAAAGCCTATCTTGACCTTGCCAAGGCTTTTGACACAATTCCCCACTCTGGCATCATTGAAAAATTCTCTCAGATAGCGATTGATCCTTATGTTACAAGGTGAGTAGTCAGTTGGCTCACTTACAGAACACACTCTGTCAGAATTGGTGACTCCACCTCTACCAGTAGACCCATCACCAGTAGAGTACCACAGGGGTCTGTCCTGGGCCCCCTACTGTTTGGCATCTATTTCTCAGAAGTCCCGGACAAAGTATACAGCCTTTGGTATACCAATTTCACTGATGACTGCAACCTGGGAGCAATCACTGAGTCCCCCAATGACATCAACATATTACAGGAAGGGCTAACACAAACAAATGACTGGTGCCAAAGCCATGGTTTAAAAATAAATGCAAAAAAAAAATACATTATTATTCCCTTTGGCAAAATGGAATTCCCTACAAATTACAATATTAACAGCAGCCCCCTGAGCTCCAACCCAGTGGTGTGAAACTTGGGAACATTGTTTGATAGCAATCTGAACTTTGACCACCAAGTTTCCATAGTGGTAAGGAAAGCCTTCTACATAGTGCACCACATAAGCAAGGGAATATCATCCAGGTGAAGGAATGTTATAACCTCACTATACTTGACCCTCATCACACCACTAATGGAGTATAATGCACCATTTTGCATTTTGCAACAATTTTCCAAGCAACAGGGACCTCCAAAAGCAGAAATGCAAGCAAATTCCACCCCCATCACAACTCAAATGACACATAGCCCACAAACACATTGTGCCACTCAACCACATCCCATAAGGCATAACAACGTACCCAACACTCTAGTCATAGGTGATTCTATAGTCAGGCACACTGATGCCAGGATCCGCCACATATCACACGCACTCAGGTCACTCCACAACAAGTACAAATATGACTCTGTCATTGTCCATGTTGGTGTGAATGACCTGAGATGTACCTCCCTGGACTACATGAAAAAAGACATGGAGGAGCTCTCTGATCTTGTAGCCCAGGCAGGTATGACCCTAGCCCTGAGTTGCATCCTGCCATCACCCAGAATGATACCACAGTACAAGGACAAAATGATTAACTTCAACAATTGGCTAAGCTTCTGGGGTCATTCTAAGGGGATCCAGTATTTGTCTGCCTGGGATGATATGATCGACAGACCATGATGCTTTGCCAGAGATGGCCTGCACTTGTTGCCCTTGGGATTCCAGATACTGGCTAAGGCTCTTGCCACCCCTATAGTGCCTTTTTAGGCAAGGTTCAAATGACAAATTCACCACTGTAACAGGTACAAGCAAGCAAAATCTGAGGGTAATGCTACTCAATGCTAGAAGTCTAAACCTCAAAATGCACTCACTCGAGGCACTCCTTAAAATGGAGAACATCGACATCTGTGCAGTGACAGAGACCTGGTTCAAAGCTCCAGAGAGCAACCCTGCATTACCAGGCTATAATTCATACCACACCTTTCGGCCACCTAACCCAGACTGAAGCACAAAAGGCAGAGGCATGTCCATATTCATTAAGGATATCCACACCTACAGGCTAGTTGCACAGCATAATGCATCCGAGATCATTCAAGTGCAACTAACTCTGGGCAAGACTGCAGTCCAAATTGTAGCTTGATACAAACCCCCCACCATGCCCCAGGATTCCCATTCCTCATTTCTTGATACACTGGAAAATATTAGGGTATAACCCAACACCCTAATAATGGGCAATTTCAACTACCCCACCATTAACTGGGAAAACTACTCATGTACCAACTCTTTTGCTCAACGGTTTCTGGAATTCATAAATTCCAATGCCTTGGATCAACTTATTCACACCCCCACCAGGGACACCAATATCCTAGACCTGGTCATTACCACCATGGGTGACTGGTGTTCCACACCAGAGATCAGTTCCTCGGTGGTCAGATCAGACTTCAAGCTAATCACCATAGACATCCACATCCAGCCCCACCCTTCATTAGGGAAACCACCATAAAAAAACTTCTCCAAAGCCAACATCACACTTCTTAAGACAGAAGTGGCAAACTTCATGACACCCATGCAGACGGACAATAGAGGTACGACTGCTGAATCCTACAGAAATGCACTTTATAAGCATGAGTGCATGGATCGCGCTATCCCTAACAGAACCAAGATGCTATCCTCCAAAAAAAGGAAGAAAATCTGGTGGTCCTCTGCCATAAACAAACTCTACAACAGAAGAAAGAAACTGTTGCAAAAAAGAGTAAAATCCCATGACTGGAGGAGCTCCCTGGTCAGCCTCAGTAAGAAGCTGAGATCCCTCATAAAATCCTCCAAAGCTAGTTACGAAAACAAAATTGCCACTGACCCTAAAGACAACCACAAAGCATTCTATAGCTATGTCAAGAATCTCAATGGCAACACTCAGATCTGCTCTGAGTTACAGCACAATGGCACTAAATATACAGAGCCAACTGATATTGCCAACATCCTGGCAGATAGGTGCTAACTTTACCCCCCTCTCACCCCCTAGAGGGCCCATCTCTATACCGGATGAATGCAAAGTTCCTGTAATCATGTCTGCACAGGTAAAAAACACACTCACCAAAGCCAAGAACACAGCATCCATGGGACCTGACAATATCCCAGGCTGTGTTCTATGAACTAAAGAACGAACTGGCACCCCACCTAAGTACCATGTTCAATCATTGCCTCACCTCAGGCTTTGTGCCCAGTGAATGGTGCACCGAGGCGGTTATCCTACTCTACAAAGGGGGAGCTATGACAGAACCCATTGCAACACCCACCAGCTGTTCGAATATTGTGTTATCAAATATTACTAAGTTGTTAGTCAAAATGATGTCCATAATTTCCTGGAATAGTCTAACCTCTCTGCTACTGGCACAATATGCCAACAGTCTTTCTACTACCCCCTCTATACCCAGCTCATGGGGGATAGAGAAGTAAAGGTCAACAACATCTACTGTCAAAAGCATTACATCATCTTGATACTCAAAATCATTCATAGAACTCAACAAGGACCATGAGTCTCTACACACTTGCTTTTCATTTACAACAAACTTCTTTAATATTGAGTCCACATATTTCACACTAGCATAAGTAATTGAACCCCAGGCATTAACCAATGCCCTCATTGGTGGATTCTACTGGTCCTTATGCAACTTTGGTAACCCAACCAATATGGGTATTTTTGGACTAAGGTTAGACAAATAGTTAAATGTGTCAATGTTTATCAAGCCATCAATGAATAAGTCATTAAAGAAACAATGGACCTTTTTGTTGGCTCCGTTCATTTCATTAGTATTTGATTTACAATATATACCACTATCTAATACAGATTGCATCCTTGACTTATAGTCATTAGTCTCCATGACTACCAATCCTCCTCGTTTATCTGGTTTTAATAACCGAATAGGTAAACTTTTAATTAAGTTCAAGGCTTCAATTTCACTCACATCTATGTTAGTCAACCTCACATTTCTGTTCTTTCTTTGTAAGTGTCTCAAGTCAAGTTCACACAAATGTTCAAATAATCTTAGCAACGGGTGCATTGGTGGATTAAATGTGCTGAACATCTTCAATTTATCACTCATTTGACTGTTCTCACCAAAAAGTAAATTAAGGTTGAGTTTATGAGTGTAAAGCTTTAAATCTATAAGGGTTTCTGGTAGTTTAAAATGATTATCAGGCACAAAAGTTAGATCCCTACTAAAGAGTTCACACAATTTAGGGTCTATGTTGTAGTCAGAATAGTTATAAATTTTAAAGTCCCCACTTTTATTATGTAGGATGAAAGGTTTAACTGTTATCTGTTCGACTTGTTCTCCTCTTTCCTGCTTCCTTTCGCCCTCGTGTTGTATTTGGGCCGATGGTTCTGGCCATTGTTGGAAAAATAATACTGTTCTTGTGTGTTGTTTTGTATTTTGTTTTCAACACGATTTCCTTGATTATGGGGGAGATTATTATAGGCATATTATTAGGCAGCATATGTATTTGGTTAAAAAAATTATAAAACTTTTTCACATTAGTGCTTCTACAGAATGACAATGCACCTTTGTAATACTCTGAATCAGATAAATACATATAAGCAGCGAATCTACCTAAACAGTTGTCATATTAAAAAGAAAAATATTCAGGCTAAAATAGATATATTCTCTGCCCTGGCTTATCATTAAAAAAGCAGTATTGCATCTATCACTCATCAGTACCAGAGCATAACTGATCCTGTGGACTCCAGTGTAGATCAAAATGGGGACAGACATGGCTTGCAAACAGAAGAGGTATGAGAAGCTGCTTTTAAGCTGCTTTGATTAGAAATGTAAAGATATGTGACTTATATGATCAGTTTAAAAGATTAAAACACTGGCCATGGTTTTAATAGGGGTACAATGAACTGTAACCCCTAAGTCAAGCAGCCAGCAACTGACAGGCATCCTTTGTGATACAGAGACAGACCCACTGCAGTGGATCTACATGGTCAGTAGAATTTCCATGGTGAGATGCCTCTACAGTCATGCTAAATGGTAAATGCTAATGAGGCATTCTGGGTGAGTTGCTATTTGCAATTAGCCATGAGTTCTCGCTCAAAATGCCTGCAGGAAACAAATTACATAGCAAAGAGATTTAGTGAATCACTCAGCTGTGTACATTAGCATGGCAGGCTGTGTAAATTAACATAGCCAAAATGGAGTATTCCACTATTATAGTCAATGGGTGAAAGTATGTTACATGTGAAGTTGGATAAGATGAAATGCAGATGCAGTGATGTGGAAGTCTGTGAGTACATGCATGTGTGGCAGTGCGTGCTTATGTCTGTAGGGGTTTGATCTCATAGGGGTTCCTATCAGTTTATTGAACGCACTACTTACTGAACATTTCTTCGGTGAACTGTATTAAGTGAAATCTTATTCCATTGAATGATCGTTTCAGCGATATTTTTCTCAGGGGAAAAAACAGTGGGTCATCATCAGGGATTTGCCCCTTTCCCCTACTGTAGTACGATTTTGGAGTGGGCATAATTAGTTATTGGGGGTGTGGGGGTGCAGCCCCCCCCCCCCCACCAGAGTGGGTTTTAAATAGTGCTGTTTTTGTTGCAGTCACTGGTTTGGCCAACTGTTTTTTCCCCTGGGAAAAACTTCACTGAAATGGTCATTCAACAGAATAATATTTTGCTTAATAGAGTTCGATGAAGAGGTGTTTGGAAAGTAGTGCATTTGATAAAGTAATATAGACCCAATCTCACAGAACTGTGTGTGTGTGTGTGTGTGTGTGTGTGTGTGTGTGTGTGTGTGTGTGTGTGTGTGTGTGCGTGTGTGCGTGTGTGTGTGTGTGTGTGTGTGTGTGTGTGTGTGTGTGTGTGTGTGTGTGTGTGTGTGTGTGTGTGATGAGAGGAGGATGAATGGTCTCCTGCGAATGTGTTTTTGTGTTTATGTGTGCATGACAGCATGCCATACCTCTCAGCTTCTTAGAGCGAGAAATCTGGATGGGCCAAAAATAATGGTGGGCAAAGTCCCAAAATAGTGACAGATTTTAAATATTGTAAACTTGTGTAAACTTAGGAAGTTGGTAGAATAAAAGGTTTTTCATTAATATGCATTTTCTGAAGGATATGAAGCCTGAAGTTCAAATGACAGTCATTATTTAGTGACATTAATCCTCAAGGATTTACCAGAAAACCACAAATTTTATGAGGAACTGACCAAATGTATATGCCAAAATCCTGGACATGCTGTGGAAATCTGGACATTTGAGAGGTATGTGTTTGTGGGTGGTTGCAGTAGGGAGAATTAATTAGGAGATATGTAGTATAGGTGTGTGTATGTGTGCGTGCGTGCATGCGTGCGTGTGTGCGTGTGTGTGTGTGTGTGTGTGTGTGTGTGTGTGTGTGTGTGTGTGTGTGTTTTAGTTGATGGTTACCTTTGCTAAGCAATGTGTTGGCCACTAGGGAAAAAGAACTAGCACTGTCAGATCTGATGCTTCTAGTTTTATATTCAAAGGTATGGTAATGAACTGATAATGAGAACTTTCTAATTGAGGCCATATTATATAATACACACGCATGCACACACATTCGCACTCACACACACACACACACACACACACACACACACACACACACACACACACACACACACACACACACACACACACACATGTTCATTTGATTGTTTGTTTATATATATATATATATATATATATATATATATATATATATATATATATATATATATATATATATAAAACCATACAATTATGGAAAATGCAAAGCAACTGGGCCCAGTGACCATTTAGATCTTGCTAATTCTCACCATTAGATCTCACCTCCTCTTTCAAGTTGCAACAGGCTAGTCATACCAGGGGTGAATTTCTGGATATCCAACCAGTTGTAGACTTCCTTTTTGAAGGAAGTGTGTTACATTTCTTAATCTGGAGCGGAATTTCTTCCAGTGAAATGAAAGGATAAGCACACTTTAACAAATCTGTCACTTCACAATGTTTTGTTTATTTACTGAAGCAGGTTTAGATCTTGGTTCTAATGTTAGTTGGACTCTATTATTTGTGGAGACATAAGCATGTTTGGATTTCTGTATCCCTAATGGTGTGAATAGCAAGGCAGAGATCACTCTATGAAGTATCTAGAACAGACAGCGAAGCCTGTGATGTTATAGTTAGGAAACTCTGGGCTCTTACCAGCTGCTTGATAGGCCTAGTCAGATGCATCAAAAAAGGCACACTGCATTCAATGATAGGGCTGAACAATGCAGACTGCAATGTGGTACAAACTTCTTTGGATCTAGGTGAAATATGTTTTATAATCAGCTCTATCAGGTAAAAGGATTTCCAAACCACTGCTGAGATGTGATGGTTAAAAACAAGGGAATTATCTACTCATGTTCCAAGGTTTCTCGCCACACTTTTGTGAAGCAGTGTGTTGTCTATACTATCAAATGGATGAATGGATTGTTTACCAGATGTGATGATATTGCACTTTTTTAATTTAATTTTAACCCTTTTGCTGATCAACAGTTTTTGACATGTTTGAGTTCCAGATGGAGTTTTTGCATACCGGAGTGGGACTTAAGGATGACACCAAGTTTGCAGTCATCCATAAACTTGGTTAGTCAGATGTCATATATATGTATATAAGTTAAGGAGATTCTTCCTTTTGTTGTTGAGTTTATTTATGGCAGTGGATCACCATGGTGTGTTTTTGTTTTTCGGATCTCCCATGATATCTTGTTGTAGTAGGGATGGCTGAATGCATTTGTTGTACACCAAGATACCACAGTTTCAGAATTACTTTATATTCAGTTTGCACTTTCATTTTCATGAGTCCAGTTAATTCCTTTGGCATTTTAATGACACTATTTTTATACTATATGATCTGCTCATGTTTTAGATCTACCTTGTCTTGCTTATGCTATATATCTGTACATTAATTGAGGTGATTAGTGATGTCTGTATTAGCCACGGTAGTGCAGCGGTTAGCATTGTCGCCTCACAGCAAGAGGTTCTCCCATTCGATTCTCGGCTGGAGCGCCTTCTGTGTGGAGTTTGCATATCCTCCTGGCAGTCGAGTGACATTTAAAGACATACAGGTAGGTGTGTGCATGAATGGGTCTGCCTTCTTTGAAGTTTGGGCGTCAGGCTGGCAGCTCAGCTCAGTAAAAAATGCACTGCCAATCATTAACGGATCAGAGTTCTGCTGTGGCGACCTCTAACTGGGAAAAGCCAAAATGCATTAGTTTTTTAGTAATGTCTGCATTGCTGACATCTATGCTGTTTGAAATGGACATTGATGCGCAGGGCTGCAGGTAGGAATTTTGAGTTCTTGGTCAAATGTCTAGAGGCAGGACCCTTTTAACCACTCCTGTGTCTTAGAACTAACACTTCATTAATGACATTTAAGTATTACTGTGTAATAGCATAGACAGAGTGCTCCTCTCTTTATTGAACATTAATCCTCTATTCTTAGCAAATAAGTTGTCCTCAGCTCTCAAAAAAAAAAAAAATACATAAAAAACTCATTTTAAAATTCCAAGCTCTGAAAAGCTCTTAATCTTTACATTTGTTAATGACATCACCACCCATAAATATTCTTATGCATTACTGAACTCTCTGTGTAATATCTCTAAAGCATTTTGTGTCTATCGAGTGTGCACAGTACCTCCTGCATAGTGTCACACAGAAAGTTCAATAATATAGTATTTATAGTATTTATGCCTATGATATTATCAGACTTTTCAGTTGAAATGAGCGATATAAGATGGACATCTTGGAGATCCAGACAAAAAGCGGAGAATGACAATCATCTATCCCAGTGGAGGGGGTTGGCATGAGTGGTAAGGACTTAATCACTGACATCATGGACCTAATATGACACTTGAGAAATAAAACCTAGATAGCTGTGCAAGTAACTTTGTGGACCAGTATCATGCCATGTTGACCCAAAGAAGTTTAAAGGATAAGGACACTTCAAAACTGAGAAAAGATCCACGTCTTTTTCAACATATCTTGATCTTTTCTGGAGTGCTAATTTCCCTGCAACTAGTAATTATATTTATTATTGTTAGTAGTAATGGTAGTAGTAGCAGGAGTACTAGCAGTAATAGTGGCAATAGTAGTAGTGGTAGTAACAGTAATACTATTAGTAGTAGTACTAGCAGCAGTAGTAGTGGCAGTAGTAGTAGTGGTAGTAGTACTAGCAGTAGTAGTAGTAGGGGTAGAATAATCATAATGGTAGTAGTA
This sequence comes from Protopterus annectens, assembly GCF_019279795.1. Lineage (NCBI taxonomy): Eukaryota > Metazoa > Chordata > Ceratodontiformes > Protopteridae > Protopterus > Protopterus annectens. The sequence goes on from NC_056732.1 coordinate 652,533,813, forward strand.
CTGGTAGCAGTAGTAATAATAGCTAATAGCAGTAGTAGTAGTGGTGGTAGTAGTCGCAGAAGTAGTAATATCAGCAGTATTAGTGGTGGTAGTAGGAATAGTTGTAGTAGTAGCAGTAGTAGTAGTGGCAATTGTATTAGTATTAGTATTAATCAATATCATATTCTAATACTACACACACACACACACACACACACACACACACACACACACACACACACACACACACACACACACACACACACACACACATGCACACGCACCTGCACACACACACACACACACACACACACACACACACACACACACGCACGCACGTGCGCACACACACACACACACACACACACACACACACACACACACACACACACACACACACACACACACACACACACACACACACACACACACACACAAACACACACACACACACACTGCTTGAGGGTCTGCTAGGCTATATGACTTCATTTTCTTAAAATATTCACTTCTCTGATGTAACTTCTTATGGAGATATAAATTCCATTCAAACAAATAAATATGATATGGTCAAGGGAAATGAAGGTGGATATCATAGTCATGCAGGCTGAAAAGTAGTTGGAAGGAGTTAAAGAATCATATTGTCTAGTGTTTAGGCAGAGCTGCCATGTCACCAATGCAGGTCATGTGTACGGTGTTTGCATGCTGCTTCAGAGCTTGATGCAGTCCGTGATAGAGATAGCATAGCATGTTGGAAGCATGTACAAGAACCTGAATCTCACTCCCCATGCTCTGAACCAATAGAATGACAATGTCCATAACCAGATAATTTCAACTAGGGAGAGTGCTAGTGCAGAACTGTACGACTGGGAGAGGATGAGGTGAAAAAGCATTCCAGGGGTAGCGGCTGGGGAGTGTTATCAGTCAGGATTAAGAAACCTGGCATGTCCAGTTCTGTTTGCTAGTATGGCCAGTGGTGACAGTGATGCAAACTCCTATGCTGGTGCGCATTTTCAGTGTATGAGTGGATTGTGACTGTAACCCTGATCTTTGGCCCCTCCCGCAGCCATGGCAAGCATGGCTTCAAGAGACAGAAAGGACAATGGTTAACATCTGCTTAAGGAATTTCACCAACAGATTAATGCTGGCTCTCAAAGATGGCATCAGCACTTTGTGCTCCTTGCCCTTATACTCAGAGTCACTATGCATGCACTGCAGATCTCCCACAGACCACAGAGTGCAGTATGTCAATAAACAAACCACACAGCATTCACCAACTCTGACATGGTGTACTTTAAAGCCACCTAAGTCTGGATAACTAACCTATGCATTTGCTGATTAATGACAAGTATTGAGCTAATATAGCAGGAAAGTCCTGGAGTCATGGGGGCAGTAACCACCAGAACACCTGTTCATTAAGGTGTGTAGAGGAGTTATAGAGGTGGTAATTACTGTGCAGACTGGGTGGGATTCACAGTTAGGGTATGTCCAGAGTAAAACACTGGTGAAGCCAAAGGTACAGCTTGCCATCCTTGGTCATATCACATGTGGGAGATGAATGTGAGCCTTCCAGTCTCAGCATTTTACTGTGTTATCAGATTGTGCCATGTCCATATTATGCTCATTGTCAACCATAGGTGGCCAGCTCATGTTATGCATGTGGAATCTTCTCCTAGTGGGCCTTTCATCAGTGGAGTCTTTGAAAGTACAACAATTACATACATCTAGCATCTATGACACATGTACCTTGGACCACCCAACACATGGCACACATACCAGGACATGATGTCTTTGAATACCATATGAGTAATTACATAACTTGTATCACAGATTGTTGCAGCTGCAACCTGATATACTGAAGAAGAAATTTCACGTAGGTGTTTTGGTGAATACATCTCCTTCACACACATCACTGTACAACATGGCAATGTACCTGTTTTTACTAACATGGTACAACCCCTACAGAAATATGGGCAGTCATTTGTAGCCTCCTCCAACATTCAAGCCTTTGTCAGATATGATGGTCTGCTAACAGTACCCAGTCTGTGACACCGTGGACTCTTTAACTTGTAAGACTCATTTCTGTGTGGGTGATTCAGCTCCTGTGATGGGCATGTTCCTGGTATTGTTTTTTTTTATACAATAGTGTATTAGCTACCATCACTATACAAGTACTATGGTTCTGTTATTGCCAGCAGTAACACTGATAATCTACTCCACTCCCTGCAAAAGCTGGTCATGACTGGTCATTGAATGACTTATCTATTTTATGTTAGTGTGTTAATAGGTTCATAGGTAGGTACTAGGCTATCTGCCGGAGGGCATTTATAAGCCTAGCCATAGTGTGTCAGCTTTTGCCACCCCATTGATTAATTAACTAAGCCTCTGTCAAGAAGAGCCAATGAAGTGATCCCAGGGGTATATTTTCTGTTACCCATCCAATTGTCAAGGTTTCTCTTGAAGAGTGTTAGTGAGGGGCTCTGCCTAATGTAGTTAGGAATTTTGTTCCAAAGAATGGGGAGTCTCTGTGACAGGAATCTATCCCTCCAGCATGCTCTATTTATTGTTGTGGTGAGGTTTAGCTCACTAGAGCGAGTGGCTCGCAGTGACTTGGATTTCTTTAGGTGGAGCATGTCCATCAATTCTGAGATGGATATGGCTTTGTAAGTCAGGCAGAGATCACCTCTGAGTAACCGATATGCCACTGAGTACAGCCGGAGTTTTTCCAGTCGGGTTGCATAGGGCATATGTTTGAGGCCAGTAATCCTCTTGGTGAGGTCTTTTGTCATCTTTCCAGTTATTGGAAGTGTCTTGTGAGGTACATCCGAAATGGGGCATTGTACTCTATGATGGGTCTGATGAGTGACGAGTAGAGGGGCACTATAACCTCTTTATTTCTAGATGTGAACCCTTTAGTAATTAGATGAGCTGCACAGAAAGATTTCCTAACTACTGTGACAATATGATTGTCAAAGGAGAGATTACTATCTACCTGGGTCCCCAGATCTCTTATTACCACTTCTGTATTAAGGGGGCTGCCACCTATGTGGTAATTCATGGCTGTTTTGTTTTTCCCAAATGGGATGAATATGCATTTCTTGTCATTTAGCTTGAGATCATGACTTTGACACCAGGTGTCCATCTCAGTAAGGCCCTTTTGGAGAATGTCCATGTCAGCCGAAGAGTCAATTATGGCTCCCAGCTTGCAGTCATCAGCGAACTTGGTTAGCCATTGTTCTCCTGTGTTTTCCTGCACTTCTGAGAAGTATATGATGAACAGTAGGGGTCCCATGACTGATCCTTGTGGGACACCACTTGTGACTGGTTTAGAGTCGGACCTGGAGCCCCTATTCTTGCCATGTGAGTTCTGTCTGTAAGCCAGTTGGCAACCCATCTCATGATGTAGGGGTTTATGTTCAGGCTAGTGAGTTTTTCTATAATTCCCGAGTGGGTAATGGTATCAAAAGCCTTGGCAAGGTCAAGGTAGGCTGTGTGAACCACCTTCCCCTCATATATGGCCTTGGTGACTGTCTCGAAGAAGTCAACCAGGTTTAGTAGGCATGATCTGCCCTTAACAATGCTGAACTGGGTCGGGTCAAGTGTTTGGAGGTTCCCAATGTCTTTGTTAATGAGTTCCATGATGATGCACTCCATAGCCTTGCAGACCAGGCTAGTCAGGCTTATGGGGTTATAGTTACCAGGGTCAGTTGTGGCCCCTCCTTTCTGGAGCAGAATAGCCATTACTGTGCACCATTCTATGGGCATGTAGCCTGTGGAGAGGCTGAGGTTGAACAGTGTGTTTAGGTGGGGGGTTAGTTCGTTCTGTAGTTTGTGCAAGACACAGCCTGGGACACCATCTGGCCCCATTGACATTGTGCTTTTGGCTTTTGAAAGGGCTGTTTTCACCTGTGTGTCTGTGATTTCCGGGACACTACACTTTTCCGGTATTGTTGTAGTCCCTTTTGGGGGTGAGAGGGGGGTGAAGTTTGCACTGAATCTATCTGCCAGGATGTTGGCAATATCAGTAGGTTCAGTATATTTTGTGCTCTTTTGCACTAGCTCAGAGCACATCTGCGAGTTGCCACTTAGATTCTTGACATAGCTAAAGAAGGCTTTGTGGTTATCTTTTGAATTCAGGGCTATTTTTCTTTCAAAGTTAGCCTTGGATGATTTTATGAGGGACCTTAGTTTCTGACTGATACTGATCAGGGATGTCTTTCCTTCTTGGGATTTGCTTTTTTTCTGAACTAGTTTCCTCCTTTTATTGTATAGCCTGTTTATGGCAGGGCTCCACCAGACTGGTTTCCTTCTCTTAGGGGAGTGAGTCTTGGTTTTGCTAAGGATGGCATGATCCATGCATCCTTGTAGGTGCTCATAGAGTACATTTGTAAAGGTTCCTGCATCTTGGACACTGTTATCCTTTAGCATGGGGTCTGTGAAACTTACTACCTCTGTCATAAGTAAGGTGAAGTTTGCTATAGAAAAGTTTTTCACTGTGGTTTCCTTGGTTGGGGGTGGTGGTGTGGTGTGGACATCCAGAGTGATTAGTTTATGGTCTGATCTAACCAGTGATGGGTTGACCTCTGGTGCGGAACACCTGTCGCCCATGTTGGTGATGACCAGGTCCAATATGTTTTCACCTCTGGTATGAGAGTTTACCAGCTGATCCAGGCATTTGAGATGATAAATTTCAGGAAGCGCTGGACCTGGGAGTTTGTACTTGAGTAGTTTTCCCAGTTAATGGTGGCATAATTGAAATCACCCAATATCAGGGTGTTCGGTAGGACCTTCATGTTTTCCAGTGTCTCCAGAAAGGCGGAGTGGTGGTCCTGGGTCATGGATGGTGATCTGTAGCAGGCCACAATTTGCATTGCAGATTTGTCCGATGTTAGTTGCACATGGATGATCTCAGAGGTATCATGCTGTGCCACTAACCTGGAGGTGTATGTATCCTTTTGTGTTTCGGTCCATGTTCTGTGGCCGAAATGTGTGGTATGAGTTGTAGCCTGGTAGTGCTGTAGTGCTCTGTGGAGCCTTGAACCAGGTTTCATTTACTGCACAGATGTCGGCGTTCTCCATACTGAGGAGTGCTTCGAGCGCATGCATTTTGAGATTTAAACTCCTGGTGTTGAGTAGCATAACCCTCATTTTTTTATTTGTGCTGTCTATGGAGGTGGGTTTGACTTTTGAGCCTTGCCTAAAAAAAGCACTATGGGGGCAGCAAGAGCCTTGGCCAGTATTCGAAAGCCTAGGGGTGACAGGTGCAAGCCATCACTTGTGAAGCAACGAGGCTTGTCGAGCATGTCGTCCCAGGATGACAGACACTAGATCCCCTTTGAATCACACCAGAAGCTTAGCCAATTGTTGAAATTGATAATTTTTTCTTTATACTGCAGTATTATTCTTGGTGAGGGCAGGATGCTACTCAGGGTCAGGCCTGGTTTACATGATCAAAGAGCTCTTCCATGTCACTTTTCATGTAGTCCAGGGAGGTACGTCTCAGGTCTTTCACACCAACATGAACAATGACAGTCATATTTGTACTTGTTTTGGAGTGACCTGAGTGCTTGTGTTATGTGGCGGATTCTGGCTTCTGACAGGCAGCTAATAGTAATCTTTTCCTGGGAATAATTTAATCCTAGCTAACCAGCACTGCCAGGCACGCAAAACCATGCAAACATGGTTTTTATAGCAGGGAATTGAAAGAGATAGAAATTAGCCTAAAATGGCCAATAATCTACTAACGTCTGGGCTGGAACCACTCCTCCAGGGACAGATAGGCTGCTCAAAGCTCCCCTCTCTCACAGGTGAACAGAGAAACTTCCTTCTATCCAAGTAAGGTATGGGCAACTCAGAAACTTGTAACATGGCCCAAAATTCAGCACTAGCCTGAAAACTGGACTATACCAACTTAGAAAGGTGGGAAACAAGGATTTTTTTTGTTGTTTTTTTTTTAAAAGATAAGGCAAAAACAGTACAAAATACACTTAAAACAGCTTTAAACGACTGCAAATGATCAGAAAAGGCTATCGCACTTTAGTGTGTAGCCTACAACAGTTAAACAAATTATTTAAACAAAAAACGACTTTTTAAAAGTGCAGGCAGTCAAATAAGTACAACGTGAAAAAAACTAAGCGTTTGAATCACAATAAATGCTGGAAAATCAGCATTTAGGTGGAAAACAGTTAAGTACAGCAAGAAAGTACAGAAAACTGATACTTAATCACTCCAAAGTCTCTCTTCTAAGCTAGAAGGCTTGTATCAGTTTAAGGCTTTCTAGTGCTTCCCAGTAGGTTAGTCACAGGAAAGATGGGAAACAAGCGCAGATGTGGTCTTTTAAACCAGAAAGTTGAAAGAGATGGACAAATTGTCCAAATGATTAATAATCTACAATTTCTAGGCCAAGAACCACTCCTGTTGTGGTAGACAGGCTACCTAGTGCTTACCACTTCCACTGATAAGCTAGAAGGCTTTCTTCCAACACAGAAAGGCTTGCAGGGCTCAGAAGCTTACCAACAGTCCTGGATACAGCAACTCTGTATCTGGACTAGGCTAGTTACAGGAAAGGTGGGAAACAAGCGCAAGTGCGGCTTTTAAACCAGAAAGTTGAAAGAGATGGAAAAAAACTGCCCAAACGGCCAATAGTTACAATTTCTGGGCCAGGAACCACTCCTCTTGTGGAAGATAGGCTACCTAATGCTTACCACTCCCACTGATAAGCTAGAAATCCATCACAGAAAGGCTTGGGGAGCTCAGAAGCTTGCAAGAGTCTTGGATACAGCAAATCTGTACCTGGAATAGACTAGTAACAGGAAAGGCAGGAAACAGGTGCAAACACAGGCTTATAAATCAAAAGGTTGAAAGAGATGGAAAAGCTTCCCAAATGGCCAATAAACTATAATTTCTGGGACAGAAACCACTCCTCTGGTGGTAGATATGTTACCTAGTGCTTACCACTCCCACTGATAAGCTAGAAGAATTCTCTCCAACACAGAAGGGCTTGGGGGGCTCAGAAGCGTACCAACAGTCCTGGATACAGCAAATCTGTACCTGGACTACACTAGTTACAGGAAAGGCGGGGATCAAGCACAAACATGGGCTTTTAAGCTAGAAAGTAGAAAGAGATGGAAAAACTGCCCAGACGGCCAGTGAACTACAATTTCTGGGCCAAAACCCACTCTTCCCATGGTAGATAGGCTACCTAGTGCTTACCACACCCATTGATAAGCTAGAAGGCTTCCTTCCAACACAGAAAGGCTTGGAGGGCTCAAAAGCTTACCAACAGTCCTGGATACAGCAAGTCTGTATCTGGACTAGACTAGTTACAGGAAAGGCTGGAAACAAGCTTACATTTTTTTTTTTTTTTTGCCTTTTGTGTATGTATGGGGGTATGTGTGTGCACACTTAGGTTCATAGGAAGGTTCATAGGTAGGTACTAAGCTATCGGCCCTAGGGCCCATACAAGCCTAGCCAAAAAATGTACCCTGGCTTTCGCCACCCAAGAAAATTATTTTCCTGTGCCCCTGTCGAGCAGAGCCACAGAAGTGATCCCCGGGGTGAATTTCCCATTTCCCATCCAATCATCAAGATTTTTCTTGAAGAGTGCTAATGAGGAGCTCTGTTTGACATAGATAGGTAGTCTGTTCCAGAGTATGGGAAGTCTCTGGGACAGGAATCTATCCCTCCAGCATGTTCTGTTTATTGTGGTGACTTGTGCATGTGTATGTGTATGTGCATGCACCTGAACACCTGCTACAATTTTTGAATAGCTTATTGATAAATAGACATCCAGTTTAATAATGACCAGGGTAAAAGCTATTGACAAACTTTGTATTTTGTTTTAAAACTACATACCTTTTAAAGTATCTTGAAAGATTGGCAGGTACTTAATATGCACCGATAATAAGTCGATATGTTCTACAAACAAGGAAAGTGATACATTTGGAGTTTTGTTTCTGTTTTTGTTCTCTGTTCCACTTGTCCTAAATATTACATATTTGAGTCAAGTTAAAATTTAAAAAAAAGCTGAAAATAACAAAACACAATACAGTTCTAAAGCATTTATACTAAAGAATTACATAATCACAGCTGCTGGGACATGGATTTGAGGGCTTTTTCTTTCTTCTAAATCACAGACACACATAAACACATGCACACACACACACACACACACACACACACACACACACACACACACACACACACACACACACACAGATCTATGTTAAATGTTCGAACATCCAAAATGTCGAACATTACATGGTTGAGACCAAGTGTTCGACATTTGGATGTTCGAACATAAAAAAAAAAAAAGAAAAAAAAAAAAAGAAAACACAGACAAAAAAACTTTAACGGTGTAGGCAGGGGGCCAAGCCACCGTGCACCCCCCACACTCACACCCCACTTAAATATACCAACTCCGAGACCACACTTCAGTGCAGAAAAGGGAAATTCTCCCTATCTGGACCATACGGTGCCATTGAAAGTCTATCTTCCAGCACTCAAAATTTCGAATGTTTGGTCTCGACCATGTAACCTTTGAAATTTTGAGCGTTCGAAGATTTGACAGGTACCCACACACACGCACACGCACACACACACACACACACACACACACACACACACACACACACACACACACACACACACACACACACACACACACACACACACACACACATCTACAGACAATTCCAACCCCACACAGATACAGCCTCTGCACTGAAGGCCCTCCAGCAGAGTACCAACAAGACCACCAGTAACAACAAAAGTTTTATTAACTATTAGTACAGACAATTTATATTTGGGTTATCTGTACTATTACAATATTTTCTTATGTGGCTACTGTATGGTTCTAGATAGAAGGTTAATAATTTGTTGAGAAAGTGTATCAAGCTTACTCTGACTTGCATTCTATGTTTGTGTGTAAGATAAAATCCCTTAGCAAGATAGCACTATTTTTGGGAGTTCCTGGTGCTCACTGAATGGAGAGGTATGGGAAATCCAATCCATTTAGGATCAGTTTCTCTGGTACTAAGAGAGTAGAATAAGAGTTCAACAGGATTGCACCTTCCAATGCAGCATAATTGTTTATTCCAGGTGGAAAACTACAGAATGATTGATCCAGTGCATTAATACATGCATGATACTGAGGAAGCACATGAGCCATAGAGGTCTATTCCAGACCTGCATGGATTTCCAAAAGTACTGCAGAAATCACAGCCTTAGACATAAAGTAAAAAGTGGAGTGAGACACGCACCCTATTGCCACCACCCCTCAAATTACTCACAATATTAAAACAGGTGCAAAGGCATGGCATGCATTGGCTTTACAATTCAAATTATTACACTATGTGTGGTGGTTCTGGACACCAACCGTAGATAACACAGCATGTTGTAGTTTGCTGCAGTAGGTATGTTTGGTACATCACTGGCTGGTATGGGCAGTTTCTTCTTTGGTCCAAAAATTGATAGCAGATCTATATTCCATGTGTTCATGTGGCATGACTGTAAGATGACTAGTCCCTTTGGCATGCAAATAACAGTCTAAGTATATGTTTCCTCCCCTTCCATCATAGCTCTAATGCACAGAATTCAGAGCATCTCCTAAATATACATTTCAAGCAGTAATAACTTTCCCCTAATTACCACTCCCTATATGTTTGGTTACTATAACCATTTTAAAGTAGTGTCTTAAGTCAAGCTTCATACTACTGAATAAACTTGTCAATGATGATACCTTAAACACAGACATGGCATACCAGATGATTAGCCATATAGTATTGTATGTCATGGTTGTGTGCTTTGCGGTGTCATCAGTGTTCTCCAAACAAGACTATGTTTATAGGTGCGACCCTCTGATATAGAGAAGGTGTCATTAGTATTGTTTGTGACTACACCATGTAAAGAATGACATTATAGCTTGTGCATAGTACTGCACATTACAGCTAGGCCCCATATATCTGTCATGTAGCTGATTTTATTTCACTTGCATATTGAAAGATGTCTGAGTATGTCATACTTACTTTAATGAGACTCCATAGTGTTGATGGTTATTATGGTTATGGAATTTTATTATGTAGTATAGTCATAATCAGGGGATTTAATGCCTGCCTTTCTATAGTGAAATCTTCTGCGGTTCAGTTCTCGGGTGGAGTGTCTTCTGTGCGTAGTCTCTATGGCCTCCCTGTGGTTGAATGAGTTTCAAAGACATGCAAGCAGGTGCATGTGTGTATGTGTGTGCCTTCTGTGAAGGTTGGGCACTGGGCTGGCAACTTGACACTGTAAAAACATCACTGCCAATCAATCTGCGGACCGGTGATCTGCTGTGGCAACCTCTAACTGGGAAAAGCAGAAAGACATTGCTATTCTATAGTGACATCTGCAACCAGCTATCGTGCTTGTACTTTAAACCAAAGGACTTCACAGCTCTTTCACGGGTAATTCAAGAGTCAAACAGGCAATCACATCTCTTTCACGGGTAATTCAAGAGTCAAACAGGCAATTTTGCTTGTTTTACACTTCTAGAAATTTAGAAAAAAAAATAGAGAAAATGTTTGGCTTAAATTGCACCTGACCTTCAGCAGTAGTACCTAGAAGAGTGTAATCGATAACTTTACAAAGTATCTACCACAAGAAGGAATGGAAACTATGATGCTTCGGTAAATTCTAAGCTGTGTAGAAGGTGGGCGACACTTTTATCATGATAATTTATGTCTCGTTCACCTATGTGTGGTATTAAATGCTCTGCTTCATAAGGCAAGGCAATGAACAGTGCATCTTTGTAATTTGGATGGAAATATTCCTTTCTGTCTAATGTACAGATGTGTGATTAACCTGTGTTCTAAATATGATAACAGCAGCAATCAAGAACAAGCTTACATGATCTAGGAATGTTTTATAATGTGCATCTGTATAAATACTTAAATAATACATGTATGCGTGTTTTAAATCAGGTATATATTAAATACCCCCTTTGATATTTCATTGTGTCCCATACTTCAGCTATGGAGCTCACTCCTTCTTGAAATTGACGATTTATCATATAACACTATTTTTTCTTAAGTCATATTACTGCTATTACTATAGTTAAGAACTCTTCCCTTGTTACTATTTTGCATATTTGTGTTGTTCTAGTTGTTTATGACTATACATATCCATTTTTATTCTGTGCATATGCTGGTCATTATTATATGTACTTGCAAATATTGTTATGTAATGTCTGTGTCCTTCCATCTTAGTTATGTACAATTATTTGCTTTTTTTATGAACATGTGTGTAGTGTCTGCGTCTGTAAATAATATTGTATAATGTATGTATTTATCTTTGGCCTGGGAAGTTACTGTAAAGAATCCTCGGACCAGCTCAGTTGCACAATTAACAAACTCAAATAATGAATGCATGCATAACTGTATAATTGTCCACATGCAGAGATAAGCAAATAAAGACTAATTTGCTACCATGTGTTCACTATGAAGAGTTTTTATGATTTTGTGCCACTTTATTGATTTTGAGAAAAAGGTAGAAAACTGCGCAAGTAAAAACAAAAGGGAAACTGGCTTTGCTAAATGCCAAAAGTCACAACAATAAGAGATATTGTAAATGTTTTTTTCTGCTTAGAAATATTGATATCTGTGTTATTACTGAAATCTGTTTCTGTTTTCCAAAATTATATAATAAATTTCAGCATGTGTCTCATTTCATTGCTGCATATCTAAATGGATGGGGTGGTGGTATGTCATAATTTATAAAATTACACCTAAAAGCTTGAAACTGAGAAAACAACTCAGGACTATGATTTGCCCATAGAGTAATAAATATAAGTGATATTGAATTTATAGGATTTTTAGGAACCTATTATCCTCCACCCATTCCACTCGTGAATTTCCTGACTAGAATCCATGAAGTACAAATCAATTAAAATAAAATACTTGATTTTGTGTGATTTTAAATACTAAAAGACCCTGCTCTGCAATCATGCTCATTAGCTATGTTAATCAAAACAGCTTGAAATAATTTACTCAAAATACACTGGCAGTGTAAACATTTTACTTTCCTGAAAAAAAAAACATAGGATCTTTCAAATCCCTACCCATATTTATAGCCACAGTACTTACAAAGACATTAACATCTTTAGGCTAAGGATAGAATCACTATCAGTCAGAAATAAATCATTCTTTCTTGACTTTACCAGTGGAAACTGTGATCTGGAAAGTGTCTTATTTTTTTAATACAGTATGTGATACTGTCTTTCTTGATGCAAATAAATATGTTCTGATGAGGTCAGTTCTGCAATATTATTTTATCTTCTCCATTCAGGATTCATTACCATAATAACAAAAATACATCCTTAACTCAAGTACCATTGTTACAGTACAGTAATTTAAAAAATAGCTTGCTATGCTATGACTTTGCTAAAGTTCTTTCTCACTCCTCCCTTATTCAGTCATGCATCATTAGGAATGTGCCATTTCCAAAATATCTGACAGCCTCATAGAACCATTTAATGGCATAACAGTGATCAATGGCAGTGTAACACGAATGGACAACACTGCCTCTTATTACGGTCAGCAGGATTCCCTGTCCATGTGCTCAGGCCCAGAGAGGCTCTAACACCCATACCTAGAGTATCTGTTGCAGACAGGAGACCATTGTATGTGATTTGCCATTATCAGTCCCTGCTCTTAATGCAGTAGTACAGCAGTTTGGATGGAATTTAGGAGCACTGCAGTAAGAATCAAGTCCAGGGAAGTGTGGGCAGCAATGAATGTATTTATTATACTCCATGTGTCATGGCTATTTGTCCAGTTTTTGACCCAATGAGACAACTCTATACATGCCCATAACTGCTTAGCAGAATAACAGGCCTTAGTGGGAGACACATTCAGTGAACATTTCTGAGTTCTACTAAGGACATATACCAGTTGCTTATTATCTCAAAGGGTAGTGAATGCCCAACAGAATGCATGATATGTGTTTTTAAAGAGCATCCATGAATGAAATCATGCACTTGACCATAAAAAACAAATGCTTCAAAGCAGCACTCTATTCTTTTTTGAGCCGGGACTTAAAAAAATACTGCTGAGGTAAAGGTGATGAGGGTGATGAGTTTCCTAATTTATATTTCTTCTCTTTTCGTTCCTTAACCTAATGACATACAATCTTAATTTTACTTTTTTCTTTTAAACAAGTAAGTAAAACCAATTGCTCAGACAATGGCACTGATCAGACATAAAACAAACTGTGTAGCCATGTTGATGTTAAGTGAATTTAGAAATGAAGCATGCTGAAAAGCTACAACCTAAGATTAAAAGCACTCAGAGATGCATTGTTAAAATAAAATAATTCTTGATACTTGGTCTGTCAATGAAACTGTCAAGCTACCACATTTAAATTACCTAGAAGTAGTAAAACAATTGCTAGATTTCTGATTGCGGTACAATACATGCCAGACAAGAGTCTATGTTATGATACGGTTATGGAAGGGCACATTACAGGGTTACAGTTAAACAAAATAAAATTCACAGAGTGAAATAATAATAAGGTACACACAAGCTCAAAAGTAAATGAATACAAAACAATTGTAGTGTTCTTTAACTCAGAACAGATAAAAAAATTACATACATAACAATCAATTTCATTGATCAAGAATTCTAGGCAAAACCAAAAATAATGGGGAACAAAAGCCCCGAATTTGGGACATTTTAAATATTACTATAATTCACGTAAGAAAGTTAATAGAACAACAGGTTTTGCAACAGCATATATTTTAAGAATAATACGTATCATACTTTGATGCCTGTCATTATTGATAGACTACATTCCTTAGCAATTTGACAGAAAAATCAAACATTTTAAAATATGAGGAAAAATCAGAGATATTTTGTAAACTAGGTAAAGCTAAGAATTATGATTAGAGATCATCACGTATGCTACAGAAACACTATAATTATAGAAACTAAAGTATTGTGATGTTCAAGAATCTAGTTTTCATATCTTCAACCACAAAAAGTAATCTCATACAAACATAAATCAGAGGCCTGTGGAAGACTTTTCAAAGAGCTATGGCTGACATCTTTGTGTGTGTGTGTGTGTGTGTGTGTGTGTGTGTGTGTGTGTGTGTGTGTGTGTGTGTGTGTGTGTGTGTGTGTGTGTGTGCAGCTAGATAGATGTAGATAGATATATAGTTAAAAAAACACGATAAAATGAGCCAAAAACCACCAAGAAATAAAAAAGTAGGTGAAGAAATTCAAGTAATCACCAGCCAGGAACACCTTTATTACAAATATCCTTAACAATGACCTTGTACAGAGCGTTTTCGCCCGAGTACCACTTCTTCAGAAACAAAACAGTGAACACAAACACCTGTTACACATTTATACCCTAAAATGAATTGACCATTAGAACAATTACAATTTAAAATCACATAGTAATTAACAAATACTGCCATAATATAGGGGAATAAAAATACATAAAATCCAATAAAAAAATAGTATTTTACTTCACAACATTATTGAAACTTAAAAAAATATATATTTAAAAATAATAAATATTTAATAAATCTCCTGAAATATATGTACCACCAAATTATATAATAAATACTATATCATTATAAAACGATGCAGATACTTAAAATGATTAATGTAATTTAAAAACACAAACAATAATAGATGCACTTCAATATTTTATAATTTAGCTGATTTCAATTTAAGAAGCGGTGAGATAGAAATAAAATCATTTAACCCCAGGGTTTTATTGGCTTCCACCTTAATTTGCCAGAGGGTCTCCCTATGCTCTAATTTAGTTTCCCAGGGACCCCCCTAACATCCCTAGGAACCATTTCAATCACAAAAAAGTAAAACTGAGCATTACTGCATACCAATGTATGTCTATAAAGTGCATTAACTGTTTTTCTTTCTAACATCATTGAAATGATCATAAATTCTACATTTTAAATGTCGCTCAGTTTTACCCTAGTAGAATGCATCACAACATTTACATGTGACAATGTACACCAGCCCCTGTGAATTACAATTACAATAATTATTAGTATTAATAGTTATACCCCTAGCCTGCAAAAATAATTCTTCACATTGTAAAATGTACTTACATTGATTACAGGCACCACATTTAAAAGTCCCTTATCTTCTAAATGAAAAAAGTACTAGAATTATCAGCCTGTTCTAATGCATTTTCAATATTCTGTCCTTTCCTGTATACCACTTGGATTGGTTTGTTTTTAAACACATCCAAATCAGTAAATTCTGAAAATCTCTTCCATTCCTTATCCAAAATGGACCTAATTTGATATGCATTATTACTGAAATTGGTAACAAAGGCCCTGCTAAAATCTACCTGACTATTATTCTGTATCGAACCTGTTGTGTAGTGGGATAAGCCTATACCCAGTACTGGTGAATATTTGTCATTCTTCCCTAGTGTAACTTCTTGTTGTATGCTGAGAATGAGGTCTAAGGGATAACCTCTATCCTTAAACATTTCTTACAACATCTGACATTCTTTAAAAAAATCTTGATTGTGTGATGTCATACGGCTTATGCGAACATATTGCTCCTTAATAATACTCTTTTTCTGGGAAATAGGATGATCACTACCATAACTAATATTAGTATTAGAAAACGTAGATTTTCGGTAAACAACAGAATTAAACCCATTATCAATACTAGATACAGTCACATCCAAATAATTAAATGAATGTGTTGAAATATGATGAGTAAACTGGAGAAAATTAGTTGTTTGTTTCAAATAAATCATAAACTGTTCCAGTCAAATCATATCTGATGTCCAAAAAATAAAAATGTCGTTCATGTAGCGATCATATAAATTCCAATATTGTGCATAAATACAATTATGTTTGTACTTTTTCGCCCAGACTGACAAAATAATATCTGCATAAATAGGGGAGCAGCTAGCTCCCATGACAACCCCTTGTTCTTGTCGAAAAAACTGTCTTTCAAAAAATAAAAAATTATTTCTAAGTACCAAATCTGCTAGTTCTAAACAAAGAAAGACATCATTTTCAGAAATATTGGACCTCATTCTAAGTGCTTCTTTAAGCCATGACAATCCTATATCATGTGGAATAACTGAAAACAAGTCCACTATATCTATACAAAGAAATGTAAGCTCATCCACACAATATTCTGGTTGAATTTTAGCTAAAAAATCCCAAGAGTCCTTAAGGATGTGTGGACAACCCCCCCATAAAGTCTTTAGTTCCAGTCCAAAAATTTGGTGATAGATGCCAACTTAGACCCCTTGGAAGCCACTATGGGCCTAAATGGGGGGTAATTCACATCCTTTTGGACCTTGGATATGCCAAATATAGTTGGTACCCTGGGGGAAATATTTAATAAATAAGAATATGCCTGTGAGTCAATGACCCCTTGGTCAAAAAGGTCCTTTAGGGCCAAATCTATTTTCTTATAAGCACCGTTGATCTCATTAAGAGATGAATAATTTAATAATTGAGCTCTGTACAAGGTCAGCGTTAAGAATATTTGCAATAAAGGTGTTCCTGGCTGGTGATTACTTGAATTTCTTCACCTACTTTAGATATATAGATATTATAAAATGACTGGCCATTAACATTCAAAAACAAGCATGCAAATTGGTCAGTCCAACCAGCATACCCACTATAAATCGAGCATATACCAATGGAAAAAAAGTCCAGTCACCTGAACTTTTTTCCAATACTATATGCTATAACTTCAGTTTTCTTCACAAAAAATAATAATAATAATAAAATTAGAAATCCAGACAGTCAGGAGGTATGAGAGAAACAGCACAGAAAAAATATTAGGAACATCAGGTATGTTATTCAATACTAAAGAAAAGACATGGTTGTCCTTGTATTTTCTCCATCCTGTCTCTCTCATACCTCTAAAGTATCCAAATGTCAACCTTATTTAAAAAAAAAAAAGAAAGAAAAGTAACAGACACCTTCCTTTCTCCAGTGCTTCCTTTCCAAAGGACTGATGTACTGCATAAGTGTGGGAACATAAGTCCCATACGCATGTGCAGCATAGCAAAACATGTAGCAGGATATCCAACAAAAGGGGGAAAATACCAGAGAGCCATCATACAAAGACATTATTTAAGAAAAGTGTGTTGTTTTTTTCTTAAATAATGTCATTGTATAATAGCAATAACTGACTCTGTGGTGTATTATATTGAAGATCTACCCACAGCTGACTGGGTAAATCTTCATTATACCACACCCATGTCATCAGTTATTGTATAATGATGTAGATTAGATGCAGATATACATATACACATACATATGCATATACACATTCATATAAATATAAATATATACATGCCACATACAAAAAAACATATTTGATTATAAAAGGAAAGTTCATACTAAAATGAGCTCCTCCGTTTGCTGAAAACAGAACATTGCTAGCATATAATTTTGACTGTATAAAATACTAACCACCTAAATGCTAATAAAAAAAAAAAGAGACTATCAGGCAAGGTAACAAGAAATCACAAAACACACATCCCAGAACTTATATATGCCAACTCCAGCATCACACAAACACAGAGAGAAGAAAGAATGAAAAATGTCCTGGAGGTAGATAAACTTTGCCAGTGCAAACTAATACACCACATTAGCAGTGTATTCCTCAACCAGTTATCAAGCATGATTGCATGCTGCACTAAGCAGATCCACAAACACACATTCCCCTACCATCTGACTACAAAACAGGAACCTACTCAATATACAAAGCTGTTGACAAAAACATATTCAAAAAACAGAGCAGCTAACATTCTAAATGATCAACATCACTTTCTCCATGAAACACTATTGACATTATTACCATTTGAAATCTTGGACTGCACAGATGCACAGACACACACAGGCATATTATATGCACACTACACTACACACACACACACACACACACACACACACACACACACACACACACACACACACACACACGCACGCACGCACGCGCGCACGCACACACATACACACACACACACACAAACTTGCATGCATGTCTGTACATTAAGGAAAAAATGTGCTTCTGGGAAAAAGATATCCCTGGAAAGTAGGACATTAGGAGGACCACTTCCCAAATATTCACTTTGACATGGATTTTAGGGAAGCAGTTTCCTTGATGACTTCATTTGATATTTTCAAAATGCTAGACATAATATAATGAAATATTAAAACTCCTTTCTTTTACTGTCTGTGAACTGCCCATGCTCCATCTCCATACTAAAAGGTAACTCTCTCACTATATTAAAAGAAACAGCCCACAGAATCTATCACACCTATATTGTTGCTTGCTTTATAAAAAATTTAAGCATGAGCAGGATAACTTCTTGCACTTCAGATATTTGTGTCACCTCCCAAAACCTCCCAATACACGAACATATACATAGACACACAAATATATATATATATATATATATATATATATATATATATATATATATATATATATATATATTTATTTATATCGACACCAAGAAAAACAGCTCATGCAGTGTTGAATGAATGAGAAAATACACAACCTCCAAACAAAAAAAATAAAACTTAGGCCAGTAAAATCAGGAATATATTTTAATATATAAAAAAGCCAGTGGACTTTATCAGAACTAACAATGAAGTGATTAAAATCTCCTTAAGTAATAAAGCCAATTAACATTTAATTGTAAGATGGCATTGGATGGCCATTAAATTTTAAAAAAATCACCACCAAGCACATAAATCATATTTCTATTGTTCCTGTGCTCAAGTTGAGATCTGCCAACTTATGATTAACTTTATATGGATTGCTGCATATTGTATATAACTTGTTTTTGATGGTGTGTTAAATATTTTCAATAATGCTTATGTGTTTAGTAATGTTGTTTTAAAATTTAATGGCCTATCAATGCCATCTTACAATTAAATGTTAATTGTTTTTTTTTTTTTTTTTTTTTTTTTTAAAGGAGATGTTATTTACTTCATTCTTAGTTCTAATGAAGTCCACAATTATTGGGATGAAAGTGCTTAACTGTTCTTTTTATATATTTATATTCATTATTTTACTTTTCCTCCCACATCCCAAAGACATGCAGTAGGTGGATCGGACACTCTAAATTGGCCCTAGTTGTGAGTCCGTGTGTGTGTGTGTGCCTTCTGTGGAAGGCTGGGTGCCGGGCTGGCAACTCGGCACTGTAAAACTCCACTGCCAATCATGAGCGGATAGGTGATCCGCTGTGGCGACCCCTAAACAGGAAAAGCCGAAAGAAGAAGAAGAAGA